>NW_028239091.1:0-91431 GCF_036417535.1 Chlamydotis macqueenii | reverse complement strand
TCCCCCCACCCCGGCGGTAATTAATTATGCAGAGCGGCTTAATTACCCGCCCCGAGCGCTAATTACCCCCCCAGGAGTGTTAATTAGCGGTGGCTCGTTAGGCGGTACTCACGGTAGCCCATGCCCTGCAGGAAGTACTTGAAGGCCTCGGTGAGCTTGGCCGGCTGCGCGGGTGGGGCCGTGACCTCCGACCCCTCCCCGGTGACCTCTGACCCCTGGCTGACCTCTGACCTCGCGACCCCGGTAAGGCCCGGTCCCCCTCCCCCCTCAGCAGTCCTCTGACCCCCCGTGACCTCTGACCCTCTGTGACCCCATGACCTCTGACCCCATGACCTCTGACCCTGTGTGACCCCATGGGGGGGTGTCATGTGACCTCAGAGGAGGCCCGGTGACATCACAGGAGGCCCGGTGACATCACCAGTGACGTCACTCACCATGGCGTCCTTGTGGGGGGAGTTGTCGCCCACCACCAGCAGCACCGGGCAGCTGGGGGGGCAAAGGTCAGGGGTCGCGGGGGGGTCACGGGGGTCACATGGGGTCACGGGGGGTCACGGGGGTCACGTGGGGTCAGGGGTCACTCACCGCAGGCTGTTGGCCCCGCTGCGCTGCAGGCCCAGGTCCCCGCGGCTGCAAGGGGGGTGTCCCAGTTCATCCTAGTGCCTCCCAGTTTGATCCCAGTTCCCCCTATTTTCTCCCCAGTTCCCTCCCAGTTCTCTCCCAGTCCCTCCCAGTTCCCTTCCAGTTCCCCTCAGCTCAATCCCAGTTGCTCCCAGTCCCTCCCAGCCCCCCGGTACCCCCCCAGCTCCATCCCAGTTCAATCCCAATTCCTCCCAGTTTGATCCCAGTTTCCCCAGTACCCTCCCACTCCATCCCAGTCTGATCCCAGTGCCCCCAAATCCCATCCCAGACCCCCCCCAGTCCCCTCCCAGTCCCTCCCAGCCCCCCCAGTTCCATCCCAGTCCCCCCCGGTTCAATCCCAGTTCAATCCCAGTGCTCCTAGCCCAATCGCAGTCCCTCCCAGCCCCCCCAGTTCCATCCCAGTCCCCCCCGGTTCAATCCCAGTTCAGTCCCAGTCCTCCTAGCCCAGTCCCAGTCCCTCCCAGTTCCCTCCCAATCCCCCCGGTTCAATCCCAGTTCAATCCCAGTCCCCCCCAGTCCCCTCGCAGTCCCCCCCAGTCCCCCCCCCAGTCCCCTGCCAGTCCCCCCCCAGTCCCCACCAGTCCCCCCAGTTCCATCCCAGTCCCCCCCAGTTCAATCCCAGTGCTCCTAGCCCAGTCCCAGTCCCCCCTCAGTTCCCTCCCAGTCCCCCCCGGTTCAATCCAGTTCAATCCAGTTCGATGCCAGTCCTCCTAGCCCAATCCCAGTCCCTCCCAGCCCCTCCCAGCCCCCCAGTTCCCTCCCAGTCCGCCCCGGTTCAATCCCAGTTCAGTCCCAGTCCTCCTAGCCCAGTCCCAGTCCCCTCCCAGTCCCTCCCAGTCCCTCCCAGTCCCCCGCAGTCCCCTCCCAATCCCCACCAGTCCCCCCAGTTCCATTCCAGCCCCTCCCAGTTCCCTCCCAGTTCAATCCCAGCTCGATCCCAGTGCTCCGAGGGCAGTCCCAGTGCCCCGCAGCCCCGCCGCAGCGCCCCCAGTTTGCCCAGTACCTGTTGTACATGGCCCAGAGCAGGGGGGCGTTGGGCGCCGCCCCCAGCCGCCGCCGGGCCTGCTGCACCGGGGGAGGGGCGGCCGCCAGCTCCTCCTGCGGCCTGCGCGTCACAGCCCCGCCCCTGCCCCGCCCCCGTGTCACAGCCCTGCCCCCGCCCCGCCCCCACCCTGTGACCCACAAGTGACCCTCCCCCAACCCTTAACTGAGCTCCCTGACCCATAAGTGCCCCCCCCGACCCACAAGTGGCCCTTGGGGCCTCCAGGTGGACTCTGGGCCCCCCAAGTGCCCCCCACAGGCCCCCCGAGTGCCCCCAGGCCCCCCAAGTGCCCCTTGAGGGCCCCCAAAACTGACCCCCAAGACCCACAAGTGGCCCTCCCCAGACCCCCAAGCGCCCCCCGGACCCACAAGTGGCCCCCCACGGGACCCCCAAGTGCCCCCCCGCCCGACCTGCGTGAAGAGGTGCGCCAGGATGAGCTCGCTGCTGGAGGACGTCAGGCCCGACAGCTGGGGGGGCACCCGTGGGACCCACGGCGACCCACGGCGACCCACAGACACCCACAGACACGGTAGGGACCCACAGCGACCCACAGCGACCCACAGCGACCCACAGACACCGTAGGGACCCACAGCGACCCACAGCGACCCACAGCGACCCACAGACACCGTAGGGACCCACAGCGACCCACAGCGACCCACAGACACGACAGTGACCCACAGTGACCCACAGCGACCCACAGACACCACAGCGACCCACAGCGACCCACAGACACCGTAGGGACCCACCGTGACCCACAGCGACCCACAGCGACCCACAGACACCGTAGGGACCCACAGCAGCCCACAGCGACCCACGGCGACCCACAGACACCGTAGGGACCCACAGCGACCCACAGCGACCGTAGGGACCCACCACGACCCACAGCGACCCACAGACACCGTAGGGACCCGCAGTGACCCACGGCGACCCACAGACACCGTAGGGACCCACAGCGACCCACAGCTACCGTAGGGACCCACAGCGACCCACAGCCGCCCACCAACACCGTAGGGACCCACAGCGACCCACAGCCACCCACAGACACCGTAGGGACCCACAGTGACCCACGGCCGCCCACCGCCACCCACAGCGACCCACGGCGACCCATAGGGACCCACAGTGAGCCACACGCGACCCCAAGCGACCCACAGCGCCGCGGGGCCAGCAGCAGGGAACCCCCCCCAAACCCCGCCCCCTTCTGCCCCACCCCTCTCCCCATTGGCCCTCCCCACCCACCGGCCCCGCCCACCTTGTGCGCCACCCAATCCACCCAGCCCTTGGCGCGGGGGTTGATGTTGATCAGCACCAGCCCCTCCACCGCCTCGGGGTGCAGCAGCTGTGGGGCGGGGCCAGACCCATAGCGCCCCACGGCCACGCCCTCCCACCCCATAGCGACCCCCCAGCCCCATAGCGACCCCCCAGCCCCACAGCCACGCTCCCCGAGAGCCCCCAGCGACCCACAAGTGCCAAACCAAGAGACCCCACTAACCTCCTCCAGCCCCATAGCGCCCCACGGCCACGCCCCCCCAGCCCCATAGCGACCCCCCAGCCCCATAGCGACTCCCCAGCCCCATAGCGACGCCCCCCTGCCCCATAGTGACCCCCCAGCCCCACAGCCGAGCCCCCAACCCCCCAGCGACCCACAAGTGCCCAGAGACCCCACTAACCTTCTCCAGCCCCATAGCGCCCCACGGCCACGCCCCCCCGCCCCATAGCGACCCCCCAGCCCCATAGCGAACCCCCTGCCCCATAGCGATGCCCCCCGACAGCCCACAACCCCCTAGCGACCCACAAGTGCCCAACCAAGAGACCCCACTAACTTCCTCCAGCCCCATAGCGCCCCATGGCCATGCCCCCCTGCCCCATAGCGACCCCCCCTGCCCCATAGCGACCCCCCAGCCCCACAGCCACGCCCCCCGAGAGCCCCCAGCGACCCACAAGTACCCAACCAAGAGACCCCACTAACCTCCTCCAGCCCCATAGCGCCCCACGGCCATGCCCCCCCGCCCCATAGCGACCCCCCCAGCCCCATAGCGACCCCCCAGCCCCATAGCCAAGCCCCCAACCCCCCAGCGACCCACAAGTGCCCAGAGACCCCACTAACCTCCTCCAGCCCCATAGCGCCCCACGGCCATGCCCCCCTGCCCCATAGCGACCCCCCAGCCCCACAGCCACACCCCCCTGCCCCATAGCGACCCCCCCGCCCCATAGCGACCCCCCCAGCCCCACAGCCACGCCCCCCAGCCCCACAGAACCTCCCCCGAGATTCCCGCAGCCCTGCATTCCCCCCAGATCTGCCCCCCGCCCTGCCCCACGCCCCGCCCCACGCCCCGCCCCACATCTCACCCCAAATTTAGCCAGGACGAAGGCGCCGGCGCCCACCCCGATGCCCACGACGCTGGCGATGCTGGGGGGGTGGGCGGGGTCAGGCCGGTGCTGACCCCGCCCCCCCGTCCCATCCCGCTACGGGTCAGGGGCCCCCTCCCCGCCCCACAGCGCCGTGGGGCGCCCCCCCGCCCACTCACTTGAGGTGCCGGAGGACGCAGGGGACGATTTCGGCCAGTTGCTCCAGGGAGGGGTACTGGTACCTGCGGGGGAGGGGCGGGGGGCGGGGGGGGAGGGGCGACAGGGGGAGGGGCAAGGGGTCAATCGGGGGTCGAGGTGGGGGGAGGGCGGGCGAGGGGACCAATGAGGTGAAGCGATGGCGGTTGGGGGGGGGGAGGGGTGCGTAGGGTGACGCTGCGATGTGATGGCGGTCGAGGTGGGGGGATGGGGGGGCGGGGGGTCAACTGGGGGGGGGGAGGGGTGGGGGGGTCAACAGAGAGACGACAGGGTCAACTGGGGGTTAATGGGGGCAACTGGGGGTTAGTGGGGGGCAACTGGGGGTTAATGGGGGTCAGTGGGGTCAACTGGGGGTTAATGGGGGCAACTGGGGGTTAGTGGGGGGCAACTGGGGGTTAATGGGGGTCAGTGGGGTCAACTGGGGGTTAATGGGGGCAACTGGGGGTTAATGGGGGTCAACTGGGGGTTAGTGGGGGGCAACTGGGGGTTAATGGGGGTCAGTGGGGTCAACGGGGGGTTAATGGGGGTCAACTGGGGGTTAATGGGGGTCAACGGGGGGCTTATGGGAGGCAACTGGGGGTTAATGGGGGCAACTGGGGGTTAATGGGGGTCACGGGTCAACTGGGGGTTAATGGGGGTCAACTGGGGGTTAATGGGGGTCAATGGGGGGCTTATGGGGGGCAACTGGGGGTTAATGGGGGCAACTGGGGGTTAATGGGAAGTAACTGGGGGTCAATGGGGGCAACTGGGGGTTAATGGGGGTCAACAGGGGGTTAACTGGGGGTTAATGGGGGTCAGTGGGGTCAACTGGGGGTTAATGGGGGTCAACTGGGGGTTAATGGGGGTCAACGGGGGGTCAACTGGGGTTTAATGGGGGTCAACTGGGGGTTAATGCGGGTCAACGGGGGGTCAACTGGGGTTTAATGGGGGTCAACTGGGGGTTAATGGGGGTCAACTGGGGGTTAATGGGGTCAATGGGGGGTCAATGGGGGTCAACTGGGGGTTAATGGGGGTCAACTGGGTGTTAATGGGGGCAACCAGGTGTTACTGGGGGTCACTGGGGGTTAATGGGGGTCAACTGGGGGTTAATGGGGGTTAACAGGGGTGAATGGGGGTCAACTGGGGGTTAATGGGTGCAACTGGGGGTTAATGTGGGGCAACTGGGCCTTAATGGGGGTCAACGGGGGTCAATGGGGGTCAACTGGGGGTTAATGCGGGCAACTGGGGATTAATGGGGGTCAACGGGGGGTTAATGGGGGTCAGTGGGGTCAACTGGGGGTCACTGGGGGTCACTGGGGGTCAATGGGGGGCAACGGGGGGTCAATGGGGGTCAACGGGGGGTCAATGGGGGTCAACTAGGGGTTAATGGGGGTCAACGAGGGGTTAATGGGGGCAACTGGGGGTTAATGGGGGTCAGTGGGGTCAACGGGGGGTCAATGGGGGTCAACAAGGGGTTAATGGGGGCAACTGGGGGTTAATGGGGGCAACTGGGGGTTAATGGGCGTCAGTGGGGTCAACGGGGGGTTAATGGGGGCAACTGGGGGTTAATGGGGGTCAACGGGGGGTTAATGGGGGCAACTGGGGGTTAATGGGGGTCAGTGGGGTCAACGGGGGGTTAATGGGGGTCAATGGGGGTCAACTGGGGGTTAATGGGGGCAACTGGGGGTTAATGGGGGTCAGTGGGGTCAACTGGGGGTTAATGGGGGCAACTGGGGGGTTAATGGGGGTCACTGGGATCAACTGGGGAGGTCCGTGGGGTCAACTGGGGGGGCAGTGGGGTCAACCGGGTCGTCAGAGGGGTCAACGCAGTCAACTGGGAGTCACTGGGGTCAACTGGGGGGGCAGTGGGGTCAACAGGGGGGTCAGTGGGGTCAACCTGGGGGTCACTGGGGTCAACTGGGGGGGCAGTGGGGTCAACTGGGGGGGCAGTGGGGTCAACGCAGTCAACTGGGAGTCACTGGGGTCAACTGGGGGGAGCAGAAGAGGGGAGTGCAGACGCACCCCGGGGGGTAGGGCGGGGCGCCCACCTCCATGCCGGGGGGGTCGAGGTGGACGAGCAGGAAGTGGCTGGCGACCTCCCGCATCTCGGGGTGGGCGAAGAGCGGGGCGAAGCACGAGGCGTCTGCGGGGGAGGGGCGCGGCGGGAGAGGGGGAAGGGGGCGGGACTCACGCGTGTGGCCCACGTCCGGCAGCATCAGCAGGGCGGGGCGACCAGGGCGGGGCGCGCCCTCCAGCGCCACGTGAACAGGCCCCAACGGCGTCTCCAACACCGCCCCCTGCTGGCCGGGAGGACCGGACACCGGAACGGGGAGTGGTCGCCACCACACCCCCCACAGGTTCGCCCCCAAAATCTCGCGATTTCCCCCAAGATTCCCACCTTTTGCCCGCCAAATCCCGCATTTTTGCCCCAAATTACCCCATTTCGCACCAAAATCCCCCATTTTGCCCCAAAATCTAACGATTCCCCCCAAATTCCCCCATTTTGCCCCCCAAATCCCGCATTTTTGCCCCAAATTCCCCCATTTCACACCAAAATCCCACATTTTGCCCCCAAAATCCCGGGATTTCACCCCAATTTCCCACATTTTACCCCCAAAATCCCCCATTCTTGCCCAAAATTCCCGCATTTCGCACCAAAATCCCACATTTTGCCCCCAAAATCCCGTGATTTCCCCAAATTCCCACAATTTGCCCCCAAATCCCGAATTTTTGCCCAAATTCCCGCATTTCACACCAAAAGCCCACATTGTTGCCCCAAAATCCTGGAATTTCCCCCCAAATTCCCACATTTTGCCCCACAAATCCCCCATTTTTCCCCAAATTCCCGCATTCCGCACCAAAATCCCACATTTTGCTCCCAAAATCCTGTGATTTCCCCAAATTCCCCCATTTTGCCCCCCAAATTCCTGCATTTTTGCCCCAAATTCCCGCATTTTTGCACCAAATTCCCCCATTTCGCACCAAAATTCCCACATTTTGCCCCAAATTCCCCCATTTCGCACCAAAATCCCACATTTTGCCCCCAAAATCCAGCATTTTACACCAAAATCCCACATTTTGCCCCCAAAATCCCCCATTTTTCCCCCAAATTCCCCCATTTTGCCCCCAAATCCCGCATTTTTGCCCCAAATTCCCGCATTTTTGCCCCAAATTCCCAAATTTTACACCAAAATTCCCACATTTTGCCCCAAATTCCCACATTTCACACCAAAAGCCACATTTTGCCCCCAAAATCCCACAATTTCCCCCCAAATTCCCCCATTTTGCCCCCAAAATCTCACATTTTTGCCCCAAATTCCCGCATTTTACACCAAAATCCCACATTTTGCCCCCAAATTCCCGCATTTTTGCCCCAAATTCCCCCATTTCGCACCAAAATTCCCACATTTTGCCTCAAATTCCCCCATTTCACACCAAAATTCCCACATTTTGCCCCCAAAATCCAGCATTTTACACCAAAATCCCACATTTTACCCGCAAAATCCCACATTTTTGCCCCAAATTCCCCCATTTCACACCAAAATCCCACATTTTGCCCCAAAAATCCCGGGATTTCACCCCAAATTCCCACAATTTGCCCCCAAAATCCCGCATTTTTGCCCCAAATTCCCCATTTCGCACCAAAATCCCACATTTTGCCCCCAAAAGCCCGTGATTTCCCCCAAATTCCCCCGTTTCGCCCCCCAAATTCCCACATTTTTGCCCCAAATTCCCACATTTTGCCCCAAATTCCCACATTTTGCCCCAAATTCCCCCATTTCGCACCAAAATCCCACATTTTGCCCCCAAAAGCCCGTGATTTCCCCCAAATTCCCCCGTTTCGCCCCCCAAATCCCCCATTTTTGCCCCAAATTCCCGCATTTCACACCAAAAGCCCACATTTTGCCCCAAAATCCAGGAATTTCCCCCCAAATTCCCCCATTTTGCCCCCCAAATCCCCCATTCTTGCCCCAAATTCCCCCATTTCGCACCAAAATTCCCACATTTTGCCCCAAATTCCCCCATTTCGCACCAAAATCCCACATTGTTGCCCCAAAATCCCGCGATTTCCCCCCAAATTCCCCCGTTTTGCCCCCAAATGCCGCATTTTTGCCCAAAATTCCCACATTTCGCATCAAAATCCCACATTTTGCTCCCAAAATGCTGTGATTTCCCCATATTCCCCCATTTTGCCCCCCAAATGCTGCATTTTTGCCCAAAATTCCCACATTTTACACCAAAATCGCACATTTTGCCCCCAAAATCCCCCATTTTTGCCCCAAATTCCCGCATTTTAGCCCCAAATCCCGCTTTTTTGCCCCAAATTCCCCCATTTTGCACCAAAATTCCCACATTTTGCCCCAAATCCCCCCATTTCACACCAAAATCCCACATTTTGCCCCCAAAATCCCGCAATTTCCCCCCAAATTCCCCCATTTTGCCCCCAAAATCCCACATTTTTGCCCCAAATTCCCCCATTTCCCCCCAAATTCCCCCATTTTGCCCCCAAAATCCCACATTTTTGCCCCAAATTCCCCCATTTCGCACCAAAATCCCACATTGTTGCCCCAAAATCCCGCGATTTCCCCCCAAATTCCCCCGTTTCGCCCCCAAATGCCGCATTTTTGCCCAAAACTCCCACATTTCACACCAAAATCCCACATTTTGCCCCCAAAATCCCCCATTTTTCGCCCAAATTCCTGCATTTTTGCCCCAAATCCCGCTTTTTTGCCCCAAATTCCCCCATTTTTCACCAAAATCCCACATTTTGCCCCAAATTCCCCCATTTCACACCAAAATCCCCCATTCTTGCCCCAAATTCCCCCATTTCACACCAAAATTCCCACATTTTGCCCCAAATCCCCCCATTTCACAACAAAATCCCACATTTTGCCCCAAATTCCCCCATTTTTCACCAAAATCCCACATTTTGCCCCAAATTCCCCCATTTCACACCAAAATTCCCACATTTTGCCCCAAATCCCCCCATTTCACACCAAAATCCCACATTTTGCCCACTGAAAAGGGAAGCTAGGGAAGGAATTTGTCCTGTCATAGAGCGGTTCATAGAACTAAGACTACTAAAAGAATGTGAGTCAGAATTCAATACACCTGTACTTCCAGTTAAGAAACCTGACGGGTCCTATAGGATAGTTCAAGACTTAAGAGCCATCAACAAAATAACAGAGGACCTGTGGTAGCTAACCCCTATACCCTATTAACCATGCTAAAACCTGATTTAGCTTGGTTTACGGTCCTAGATTTAAAAGATGCTTTCTTTTGCCTCCCTCTCCATGAAGCCAGCCAGAAAATTTTTGCTTTTGAATGGGAAAATCCCAAAAGTGGTCGAAATACCCGGCTCACATGGACGGTGTTGCCGCAGGGTTTTAAAAATAGCCCCACAATTTTTGGGAATCAGCTAGCAAAGGACTTGGAAACATGGGAACCACCATCAGAAGAAGGGAAGGTGTTACAATATGTAGACGACCTTCTTATTGCAACCAGAACCAAAGAATCCTGTGTCATTTGGACCGTGAGTCTGTTAAATTTCCTGGGACTACAGGGATATCGGGTTTCTAAGAAAAAGGCACAGGCGTTGTTACAACCCCAGGTCACGTACCTGGGGTACGAGATCAGTGCCGGACAACGGATCCTAGGACAAGCCCGGAAAGAGGCCATATACCAAAGCCCCCGACCACAAACTATAAAGGAACTACGGACATTCTTAGGAATGACGGGGTGGTGCCAACTTTGGATATGTGATTATGGTCTGCCTGTTAAGCCACTCTATTCCCTGATAGCAGCTAACCAAAAGGATCTCCAGTGGGATGCTGAGTCAGATCGAGCCTTCCATCAGCTGAAGAAAGCCCTGATGTCGGCATCGGCATTGGGACTTCCTGATGTGAGTAAGCCATTTTTTCTATTTTCCCACGAAAAACAAGGAATGGCACTAGGAATATTGGCACAAGATTTGGGACCATACAGACGGGCGGTAGCATACTTCTCCAAACAGCTGGATGCCGCTGCGAAAGGGTGGCTGTTCTGGTTTTGTTAGTGGGGGGGGGCCTAAGGTGGCAGCTTCTGTAGGAAACTGCTAGAAGTCGCTCCCCTTTGTTCAGTGGACTTGGCCGGGCCTAGAGCGGACCCGCTGCTGGCCAAGGCCAAGCCAATTGGTAGCAGAATGTCCCGTGATAACGCCTCTGCGATAATGTATTTAAATAGGGGAAAACAGGAAAAAGAGGGAGGAGAAGATGTGAAGCAGCTGAGCGGGGGGCAGAGAGGGGGAAGCGCGAGCCTCGTGGGCCTTGCAGGCCTCACCCTCTGGCCTCCCGCCGGGCAGCCGACTGGGCCCAACTCGGCCCGGCCTGGCTGCAAGAAGTGGAGAGGAGCAGTTCAAGTGAATAAGATGTAAAAAGGATCCTGAGAGGCGTCTGCCAGCCTGTTGTGAGGAACGGCTGCAGACGCCAAGGTCAGTGAAGGAGGAGGGGGAGGAGTAATGCGGCTCCTGGCCAAGATTCCTCTGCAACTCGTGGTGACGACCATGGTGGAGCAGGTTGTCCCCCTGCAGCCCATGGAGGTCCACGGAGGGGCAGAGATCCACCTGCAGCCCGTGGAGGACCCCACGCCGGAGCAGGTGGAGGCCTGAAGGAGGCTGTGCCCCGTGGAGGGCCCGCTGGGACAGCTGTTCTAGAGGGACTGTGTTGGATACCTGGAGTATCAGGGACACTTAGTGAACAATCCAGACCGAATGGAATTGTTATGTTTGTGAGCAGCAGGCCTCAAGGACATCACTGAAGCCGCTTGTGAGAAAGTAATGAAGCCGCCTGTAAGAAAGTACTGAAGCCACCTGTGAGAAAATAATGAGGCCGCCTGTGAGAAAGTAATGAAGCTTCCTGTGAGAAAGTAAACGAAGCAACCTTGAAGAAGATCGTAAACAACTCTGAGAAAGTGAAAACATGAAAAGTACGGGACTTTCAGGTTAACGGGACTTTCCAGATTAGCTAACTGCAAGTAGGAAGGATATGCAAATGTAACTATTAGAGCTTAAGCCAATCACGCAATGACTAGTAGGCATATTTTATCTTAGCAATATAAATATGTGCACCCGGGACTAATAAATCGAACTACGCTTATTACTCATATTGAGTCTTTTGTCGTACGTTCCTCCGTCGCTCGCAAATGGCGCCCAAACAGGGACTACTAGAAGACACTGCTATCGGAGTGGCGGAGGCAGAGAAGCACCGGGAGCAGCGACCGGGGGGCAAGATCGACTACGCATTTGTCCTTCAGATGCGACGATCCGGAGCCTGAACCGTTGAAACAGGGGTTCGCCGTCTGCCAGGGCTACAGGACAAGCTGCAAAAAAGGGGTGCCTTAATCAGGGAGCACCAATTGTGAAACTGCCAGCAATAATGGAAAAGGAGGTAGCCCTAGAATTATTATGCTCTCTATGAGAGGACTGAGTTATGACTCGGCCGTCCTAGAAGCTTTGCTGCAGTGGGCAAAGAAAAGGGAATTAATCCCCACAGTTGATGATCCTTTTGAACTCCCGACACAGGAAAAGATAGGAAAAAAGCTGTGGGATGAAATAAGTAAGGGATCTCCACCGTGTGGAAGCTAATTAACGAAACATTGATAAGCATGAAAGCCGAGCGTTCAGTTGCTGCATCTGCTTTTGCGGCCTTAACTCCAGCCGACGGGTCCACCTCCACTACCAGCATGCTGTTCTTGGGTTTAACGAGCCCTGCCGCCGCCCCGGCTCGTGCTGAGGGTGGGGGGGTTCGAGCCCCAGCAAGGACTCCAGGAACTGCAGCCACAGCCCCTATAACTATAGATATGCGGGCACCAGAGGGAAAAACTGCCAAAGGCTTTTCACCACCATCAGACGTACCACCGCCAGGCACCCCGCCACGCTGCACCAGTGCAGACTCAGAGTCACGAGCCTTTTCGCCGGCACCAACAGCTCTGGTTTATCCCCCGTTACCACCTTCTTCCCTGCCACCACGGCGTGAGGAGGAGGGGGATGAACATTCATCTGGCTCCAAGGACGCACAGCTGGAAGAGACGCTAAAAAGACTGGAAGCCCTAGAGATTCGCCTAGAAGTGTCACTGGGAAACTTGTCAACTCCTTCGCCTGTGCCGCATCGAGACCTGTCAGCATCCAACCTATTCATTCCGAACGGAGCATCGGGTGAGATCAGTCTTTTTGCACCTTTGCAAGGGACGCCGGCGGGAGGGGCCGGGGTTTTGAATCCGATAGTGCAGTGGAAAGAGGTGATTCGAGATGCTTTGATAGAAGGAGAGCCTTTTCCTATGGCATTTCCAGTTGTGACTGATAATACTGGGAAAAGTGTGTGGAAAGCATTAGACTGGAAAATATTGAAGGAAGCTAAAAGTGCAGTTACTCAGTATGGGCTAAAATCATCATATGCTCAATCTGTGTTGCAGCATATTTTTTCATCACAGTTGTTAGCTCCTTATGATATTAGAATGATTGTCCAGGTCGCAGCAGCTGCAGTTCTTTCAGTACTGGCAGGCTGCTTGTGATAGGGCAGCTGCAACGCCTCGACAACAGGGTGATCCATTATTCGGGGTGCAAACTCAAATGCTGATGGGAGCGGGACACTACACACGATCTGATTGGCAAGCGCAATTTGCTACCGAAGTGTTACAACTGGGCCAAGATTTGGCTTATAGAGCGCTTGCTAGGGTGCACGATGAAAAGTCTGGACCTGCCTTTACATCAAGAAGACAAGGTCCCACAGAACCATATGGGAAATTTATTGATCGGTTGCACACTGCAATTATGGCTCACCCTGATCTGGATGATGACATGAAAGCAAAGTTCTTAGATATGCTTGCCTTTAATAATGCTAATAAAAAAAAAAAAAAAAACAAAAAACAAACCCAAAAAACTAAGAGAGCCCTCAGTGTGCTGCCAAAAGGATCTAGTACAGGGCAACTGCTGGAAGCTGCTGAGCGAATGTTAGAACAAGAAAAGGCTACAGTCATGGCTGCTGCTGTAGGTGCAGCCGTTAAACCGTTGATATCAATAAAGCGGCGCGTGATTAACTGTCTGTAACCCCCATTCCCTCTTTCCCCCCCCCCGCCCCCCATCCCTGTCCCGCTAAGGGGGCAGGGGAGGGAGGTGGAGATGGTGTTAAGCCTGGGAAGAGGGAGGGGTGGGGGGAGGTTGTCTTGCTCCCTTTTTCCTTATCCTGCTTTGGTTTTAGTGATGGTCTGTTTTGCTTGTAGCGGTGGCTTTAAGGATCCCTCCCTATTCTTGTCTTAAACCTCAGGTTTTAGTTTTCTTTCCTCTTATATGTCTGGGCCACAGCCGCCGCCAGGCGCCCCCACCCCCCCGCCCCTGACATGGTTAACAGATACTCCTGTCTGAGTCGAGCTTTGTATAAGTGGAAGGACCGTTCCCTCTTATAACATGGGGGAAGGGATACGCTTATGTCTTTACAGGAGCAGTAAACAAGTGGATCCTTGTCTGTATCATCTGCGGGTATTTCAGAACATGTTTGGTTGACCTGCCAGATACCGGTAGGACGGCAACTCTGTGTAAAACAGCAGCAACCACAAGTGCTGAGTGCTAAAACTACAAAAGATGGAACTTTTTGGGATCAGTAAAGATGGACTTCTATTTTTTTTTAACTATTCAAGAGCTAATGTTTCTAGAGGGGTAATGATTGTAAATGCTTTAAGATCTATACATTGCAACGACACAGCATGACGTAATCATGCGAGCACATATCAAAATCCAGACAGCATAAAAGACCTAAACGAAGCATACATAGCATTGAATCTGGTTGCCAAGATAATACAGAGTTTTGGAAACTAAGTAAAATTATTGCTGCTTCAGTCTTTACACCTGGTGTGGCAAGTGCCTAGGCATTAACTATGCTAAATAAATTGGACTGTTGGCTTGCTAAGCAAATAAATACAACTGTATCGGCACTATCAACGCTGTTAACTGATGTAGATTCTATATACTATGCTACTTTACAAAACAGAACCGCTGTTAGCCTGCAGAGCACATATTTGACGGGCCTTGTTGCATGCGCTGGCCACGCATGCAGCAACGTCTAGTCAGGCCTTGTTGTATGCGCTGGCCACGCATGCAGCAACACCTAGTCAGTACTATTTCACTGAATCTGCTGAGGGTATAAACAGAGGTGGCTCGGAGCGAAGGGGAGAGGACAGACCCAGAGCACACTTTATTTACAACAGGGGACGCCCTGAAGGTGCTGCGCCTGCCTCCCTTCTCTGCTCTGACCCAGCTGATAAACATCCTCTTGCTCAGCGGTGTCTTTGGCATAGTTGGGTTAGTAACAGAATAGATCAGCAATAGATTTTTTTTATTATTAGCACAAAATCATGGTTGTCAGGATTTTGATGGGCTTTGCTGCATGAATCTGTCTGATCATTCGGAATCTATTCACAAAAGTATTCAAAACTTGCAAAAAGGAGTACAAAAACAGCAACAAAGTGATGGTTTTGATATATTCAGACATCTTTTGGTGACTTGATATAAGCTTGTTACTAATAGCTGTAGGATGCTTATTCATTCCTTTTATATATGTATTTTGATCTATAATTCTGTGTCTTAAAATGTGTGCAAACTTTAATAGATAAAGCGTTGAAACAAGCCTCTTCTCCTAAACAAAGAAGGGGGAGATGTGGTATTTCGCTGAGCCAGTATGGTATCAGTGAAAGCACACTGACCTTGGGGGAGGAATGCAATCATGCTCTCAGGAAGAAAGCCATGGAATGAGAAGGGAAGCTTTAAGATACAAAACATTGTTAGCAGAATTTATGGCTTGTTTCAACAGAGGCCTGCAGAAAACTAGTCATTGCTCTTGTAGATAAGAAAGTTACTGGAGTTGTTATATCCATAATAGTAGAAAAATGTTATAGTAGAAAATTACTAGAAGGTACTGAAACTTAGCTTTGCTTTGTAATCATGAATATGCATAAACATGTGATCAGTAATTTTATTAACTAAGCTTGTGTGTGGCATAACTGGGTGGTTGCTGTCCTTGGTTAAAATCGGAATTATGATACTAGGCATCATACTAGGCATAACATACCATGCTTGCAAAAAATGATTAACAACTCAATACAGACAATCTGGCTCATAAAAAAAAAAAAAAAAAAAAAAAAAGAAGAAAAGGGAGATTCAGTAGAGGCCTACATGAACCTAGTTGATATTGTAGTAAAATAAGGTCAGGAGTACCAAAAAGAGCCATAGGAGGACCATGTTATTTTGGAAAATTGATAATGTTTGCTCCACCTATGAGAACATTACGGAATCACACTCGAGCAAGAAGATCGCTAAAAGTATTGACTCCCCATTGTGACGGCAATTTAACCCTGTTGGGTACAGCTGAGCGGATAGCATTATCTTTATTTGTTCCTTGGGCAGCAACTGCAAAAGCTTTAGCTAACTTAAATAAATTAGCTTGTTGGGCACAAAAGCAAATGAATTTAACCTCTAGCATGTTATCAGGATTATTAGAAGACATGGATAGTATGCGTCATGATATTTTTGCAGAATCTAGCAGCCATTGATTTTTTGTTATTAGCGCATAAGTGGGTCTGGATTGTTCAAAACAAAAAGGGGGATTTGTTGGATACCTGGAGTATCAGGGACACTTAGTGAACAATCCAGACCGAATGGAATTGTTATGTTTGTGAGCAGCAGGCCTCAAGGACATCACTGAAGCCGCTTGTGAGAAAGTAATGAAGCCCCCTGTAAGAAAGTACTGAAGCCACCTGAGAGAAAATAATGAGGCCGCCTGTGAGAAAGTAATGAAGCTTCCTGTGAGAAAGTAAACGAAGCAACCTTGAAGAAGATCGTAAACAACTCTGAGAAAGTGAAAACATGAAAAGTACGGGACTTTCAGGTTAACGGGACTTTCCAGATTAGCTAACTGCAAGTAGCAAGGATATGCAAATGTAACTATTAGAGCTTAAGCCAATCACGCAATGACTAGTAGGCATATTTTATCTTAGCAATATAAATATGTGCACCCGGGACTAATAAATCGAACTACGCTTATTACTCATATTGAGTCTTTTGTCGTACGTTCCTCCGTCGCTCGCCGGACTGCACCCCGTGGAAGAGATGACCCACGCCGGAGCAGTTTCACGGAGGACTGTGGACATGGGAGGGACCCCACGCTGGAGCAGAGGAGGAATGCAAGGAGTTCTTCCCCCGACGATGACACAGAGGCATAAAACAACGCGTGATGAACTGACTGCGACCCCCATTCCCCCCCCCCCGCCCCCGACCCCCCCCTCCATGCCGCTCGGGAGGGGAAGGTAGTAGAGATAATGTTAAGCCCGGGAAGAGGGAGGGGTGTGGGGAGGTTATCTTGTTCCCTGTCTCATTCTCCTGCTAGTTTTAGAAATAAATGAGTGTTTTTCCCCAAGTCGAGTCTGTTTTGCCTGTAACGGTAACTTTACAAATTTCTTCCCGTCCTTATCTCAAACCTCGAGCCGTTTTTCTTATATCATCTCCTCCTATTCTCTCGGAGGGTGGGGGGAGCGAGAGAGAGACTGTGTAGTCTGGTCCCGATCGGGGCTGAACTACGACAGTGGCCCAGCTGTCTGAGAGCAGTAGCAGCTGTCATTCTAAACATTCAAGAAGCCTGAAAGTTCACTCTAGGCCAGAAAATGACTGTCCTAGTTTCCCAGACTGTATCTGCGGTCCTTGAAGCAAAAGGAGGGCATTGGCTTTCCCCACAAAGGTTCCTGAAATATCAAGCTATAATGGTTGAACAGGATGATGTTGAAATCGTGACCACAAACATCATCAATCCGGCCTCATTCCTTGATGGGAACATCGGGGAGCCGGTGAGTCATGACTGCTTGGAAACAATTGAAACCATGTATTCTAGTCGAACGGATCTTAAAGATGTCCCTGTCGATGGAGCCGAACATTGGTTCACCGATGGAAGCAGCTATATGTTAAATGGAAGGCGACATTCCGAATATGCTGTTACCACTTTTGAAAAGGTGATAGAGTCCAGGCCACTATCAGCCGACGTCTCAGCCCAAAAGGCCGAGATCATAGCCCTTACCTGAGCCCTGGAGAGAGCCCAGGGAAGGACTGTAAACATTTGGACTGACCCTAAATATGCCTTTGGGGTGGTACATGCCCATGGAGCAATATGGAAGGAAAGAGGACTGTTAAATTCTCATGGAAAAACCATCAAACACGCAGAAGGGATTTTGAAAATCCTGAATGCAGTCCAGCTTCCCAAAAAGGTGGCAATTATGCATATTAAAGCACACCAGAAAGTGAGCACAGAATTGGAAAGAGGAAATGAGCTGGCAGATAGGGAAGCAAAACAAGCAGCTAGAGAAACAATCAAGGTAGAGGGTGCGCTAATACCTGATGGACAGGTATTTCTAGAAGGTAAACCAGAATACACAAAGGAAGTCGGCAAACTTATTAATGATCTAAAGGGGTCATATAATGAGGAAGGGTGGGCCAATTACTACCCCTCACACGGGAGGGTAGTAATTCCCTCCTACATGATATGGTCAGTAGTCCGAGAAGAACATAGAAAAAGACACTGGGGGGAGGGGGGGGCAGAAGCCCTATATAAAGAGCTCATCAGGAACATAATAGCGCGAAACTTAGACACTACCGTTAGACAAGTAACTCAACAATGCGATCTTTGTCTCCAGACTAATCCTAAAGTTGTAAAAGGGCCGAAACTTGAAAAAATCGGAAAGGGGAATGGTCCGGGACAACGTTGGCAGATTGATTTCTCAGAACTCCCTAGAAAAGGGGGGTATCGATACTTATTAGTACTTACGGATACCTTTTCAGGCTGGCCAGAAGCTTTCCCGTGCGGAACTGCTAAAGCCTGGGAAGTAACCAAAATACTGCTCCAGGAAATAGTACCTAGGTTTGGAGTCGCAGCAGTAATGTCATCGGATAGAGGACCACATTTTGTGTCCAGAATAGTACAAGCAATTAGCCACCATCTAGGGATAGAGTGGCAATTACATACCTCTTACCGACCACAATCAAGTGGCCAGGTGGAGAAAATGAATCACCCAATCAAACAACAGATTGTCAAGTTGGGTCAGGAAACTAATCTAACTTTACCATTAGCTCTTATACGAATACGAACCAGACCAAGAGCAAGAGAAGGGCTTAGTCCATTCGAAATTCTATATGGACGACCCTATGGGGTACAAAAGGGAACGTCTTCACAAATTGGTGAAGAAATAATGACCTCCTATATGGTGGCACTAAACAAACAATTAAAAAGAATTGAAAAACATGCAATGGGAACACGTCGTAGGGGTCTGGATGGGCCTGTTCACGATATACAACCAGGGGACTATGTATATGTTAAATCTCTTACAGAAAAAACTCTGGAACCACAGTGGGCCGGACCTTTTCAAGTCCTCCTCACCACCTACACGGCAATTAAGGTAAAGGGACAGAACTCCTGGATACACCATACTCGGATCAAGAGAGCCTCTGCAACCTTGTGGAAAGTAACTCCAGACAACAACGAAGACTTGAGACTTAAACTCGTTCGAACGGATAAGGGCGGGAACAATGTGGGTAACAAGTAAGTGAGCCAAAAGCAGTAGTGAACCGGAGGGACACCACAGCAAACGATACCGGACAAAGAAACCGGGACCGGCCAGTAACTAATCTCGCCCAAATCTGTCATCGGTGCAGTTTATATCTTATTTGTCATTTTATTATAGGAAATATAAAACCCATTTTAGCAGGTCACCAAAGGCAGTACATTATCTACAGAAGTAGCTGTACTAATCCACTAGACCAACTAAATCCTAAAATGACCAATTGTTTAATTGGAATTGTGATTGGGCTTACAATATTTTCCTGCATCTTACCACTAACTTGTAATCAAAAGGACACCAAATGGCCGTGGTCTCACGCCTCCCTTGGGTTTACAGGAAGCATGGGACCACCTTTTAAACGGTCGGGCTTAAACTTGGCCACTGTGGTTATGCACAAAATGGAAATGTACTCAGGGCATGAGTGGGGCTGGGACAGAGGCAACAGGGATCCTTAATACTATGGTGCGCCCCGTTGTGATCTTATTGATTAGCTTAGGAGTTTTATTAATATTAACTATTGTGCTGTACCTATGGGTTTGGAGACTGTTTAAGAAAGTAACACTGTCGTAGTTCAGCCCCGATCAGGACCAGACTACGCAGTCTCTCTCTCACTCCTCCCACCCTCCGAGAGAACAGGGGGAGATAACGTAAGGAAAAACGGCTCGAGGTTTGAGATAAGGACAGGGAGAAATCCTTAAAGTTACCGTCACGGGCAAAACAGACTCGACTTGGGGAAAACTATTCATTTATTACTACAAACAGCAAGATAATGAGACAGAGAACAAGATAACCTCCCTCCACCCCTCCCTCTTCCCAAGCTTAACATTATCTCTACTACCTTCCCCCCCCGAGCGGCACAGGGGGGGGAAGAGGGAATGGGGATTGCGGTCAGTTCATCACGCGTTGTTTTACGCTGCTGCTTCATGGTTGGGGGAAGAACTCCTCACATTCCTCCCCTGCTCTGTTGTGGGGTCCCACCCGTACGCCACAGTCCTTCCTGAAACTGCTCCGGCATGGGTCATCTCTTCCACGGGGTGCAGTCTCTCCAGAACAGCTGTCCCAGCGGGCCCTCCATGGGCCACAGCTGCCTTCAGGCATCCACCTCCCCCAGTACGGGATCCTTCACGGGCTCCAAGTGGATCTCTGCCCCTCCGTGGACCTCCATGGGCTGCAGGGGGACAACCTGCTCCACCATGGTCGTCACCACAGGCTGCAGGGGAATCTTGGCCAGGAGCCACATTACTCCTCCCACTCCTTCTGAACTGACCTGGGCATCTGCAGCCGTTCCTCACAACAGGCTGGTAGATGTCTCTCAGGATCCTTTTTACATCTTATTCACTTCTCCTCTCCTCTCCACTTCCTGCAGCCGGGCCGGACCAATTCGGGCCCAGTCAGCGGCTTGGCGAGAGGCCAGAGGGTGAGGCCTGCAAGGCCCATAAGGCCTGCGCCTCCCTCTCTGTGCCTCTGCCCCCCGCTCAGCTGCTTCACATCTCTCCCTTTTTTTTTTTTTTTCTGTTTTCCCCTATTTAAATACGTTATCGCAGAGGCGTTATCAGGGGACATTCTGCTACCAATTGGCTTGGCCTTGGCCAGCAGCGGGTCCGCTCTAGGCCCGGCCGAGTCCACTGAACAAAGGGGAGCGACTTCTAGCAGTTTCCTACAGAAGCTACCACCTTAGGCCCCCCCGTCACTACACAAAACCATGTATGATGCTTCATATCATTCAGGGAAACTGTTTAAGTAAAAGAATTTACTTAGTGTGATTAAAAGGGGGGATTGATATAGGGGACAATAAGTTAATCACAACTATATATGTATGCTCTTAAAGAATTGTTGTAGTTCAGCCCCGATCGGGACCAGACTACGCAGTCTCTCTCTCACTCCCCCCCCACCCTCCAAGAGAACAGGGGGAGATTTGGTAAACAAAAGAAAACCAGGAAAAAACCAAACCCGTGGGTTGAGATTGAACAAAAAGTAAATTTAACAGTAATGACAGAAGAAAACAAAACAGTGATGCAATACAAATATAGTATAATGGCTTACAACAAATCTCCACACCTAGTTTCTTCCACGTAGCAGGAGGCTCCTTTCACCACCCTCCTCACTTACATACTGAGCCCCAGCAGTTAGCTAATTAGTTAACTATCCCAGCCATAGGGGCTACCAGCTTCAGTACTCCACCCAGCTCAGGTAAATATTAACTCTATCCTAGCCAGAACCAGACAAGAATACAGTTATAAAACATAGTCACGTACCCATATAGCTTAGAGAAACAATTAATGGAAGAGGAAGTCTGTTTTTTTTTTCTTTTCCTGACGAAGGACTCATTTGTAAGGAGTGAGAAACAGTCCCTACTGCTCAGTGGGAAAAAATCTTAAAAATCCTGAACCTTTTGTTACATGGTGACCAGCTCTGAATACCCTTGCTGCTCCTCACCGGCTCTTGCTACCACACATACAGGCTCCAAACTCTGGGGCTCCGGGCTTTCCTAGACCACCAGGACAGGGTGGTAAAGATCTACAGGCGTAAAAAAAATCTACAGGCCAGGAAACATTGGGGCTCCGGGATTTCCTAGACCACCAGGACTCCGACGTTTAACACCAGCTCGAGCTGTCCGCCTAGTGTTAAACCACAGCTTAAAAATGGTGAATGTCAGACAGCTGCTCCCACACCAGAAGTGTCAGCTCTGGAATGTCTTGCTGCTTCTCACCAGCTCTAGGCACCACATCTACAGGCTCACAAACATTGGGGATCCGGCATTTCCTGGGACACCAGGACTCCGACGTCTACCATCACCTCAACTCAGCAGTCCCTTTTGAAAAAAATCTTAAAAATCACAAACGTCAGAAGACTGCTCCCACACCAGAAGTGACATTTCTGAAAGCTCTTGCTTCTCCTGCCCGGCTCTTGCCACCGCATCTACAGGCTCACAAATATTGGGACTGCGAGATTTCCTAGAACACCAGCACTCCAACGTTTACCACGGTGTACTTATGGCCGCCCAGTGAAAACACTCTTATATATCATGAACGTTGGATGATAGATCCCACACCAGAAGTGCCAGCTCTGAAAACCCCTCAGTGGCTCTTGCCACCGCATCTACAAGCCCAGCAACACTGGGGCTCCGTTCTTTCCTAGACAATCAGGACTCTGACTTTTGCCACCATGTACACCAGTAAACTTTCAGAGGTGGCACCTTTGGTATTAAAGCAATCGTCTGAGTTCGTGATTTTTAAGATTTATTTCTCACTGTGCAGCAGCTCTAGGTGATGGTAAGTGTCAGAGTCCTGCTGGTGGAGGAAAGCCCAGAGACTCAATGTTTCTGAGCCTGTAGATGTGGTGGGAAGAGTCGGTGAGGAGCAGCAAGAACTTTTAGAGCAGGCACTTCAGGTGTTGGAGTAATTGTCTGACTTCCTTCTCCGCGGCTGCTTCCAAGTTGACGGTAAGTGCCAGCGTGCTAGCTGTGTAGGACAGTGAAGAGGCTGACACGTGTGTGTCCGTAGAGCTGCTAGAAAGCGTACGTGAAGAGCAGGAAGGGCTTTCAGAGCAGCCGGTTCTCGTCTTAGACAGTCGCCACACATCCGCACTTTTAGTGCCTCAGAACCCCGGACAGCTTGCAAAACACGGCTGTAACTGTCCCAGCGCAAGCTGTTCAGGAAAGCACAGAAACGCGATGTTCGCGTGCTTTTAGCGCTGCTCGCAAGAAGCCTCCGGAGCAGGCACTTCTCGTGCAGCAAAAACCGTGCCTGCTACGATCTTTCCTAGCCCATTTTCCTCCGGGCAGCCGGCTTGAGCTGATGTGAAGTGTTGGTGGGCAAATCATCCAGAGAAGAGTCGCAATGCTTCTGGGCTGTTAGCAAGAGCGAGTGAAGAGCAGCAAGAGTTTTCCTTGCTGACCCTTTTCACGTGGGAGAGTAGCTGGACATTTGCCGGTTTAGTGCCTTGTTTCTTCTGCGCAGCTTGCACAAAGCTCATTGCGGCTTTCGCGGTTCGAGTTGTGCATCGCTGGAGCTCTGCGGGAAAGAGCGAGAGAAGAGCCGCGAAAGCTCCGAGTGCGGCCAGCTCGCGTGTAGCCGCGATGATGCGCTGTTCGCCGGTTGCAGGGCGACTGCCTTCTGCGCGGCTGCTTCCAAGTTGACGGTAACTGCCAGCGTGCTAGCTGTGTAGGACAGTGAAGAGGCTGACGCGTGTGTGTCCGTAGAGCTGCTAGAAAGCGTACGTGAAGAGCAGGAAGGGCTTTCAGAGCAGCCGGTTCTCGTCTTGGACAGTCGCCACACATCCGCACTTTTAGTGCCTCAGAACCCCGGACAGCTTGCAAAACACAGCTATAACTGTCCCAGCGCAAGCTGTTCAGGAAAGCACAGAAACGCGATGTTCGCGTGCTTTTAGCGCTGCTCGCAAGAAGCCTCCGGAGCAGGCACTTCTCGTGCAGCAACAACCGTGCCTGCTACGATCTTTCCTAGCCTCTTTTCCTCCGGGCAGCCGGCTTGAGCTGATGTGAAGTGTTGGTGGGCAAATCATCCAGAGAAGAGTCGCAATGCTTCTGGGCTGTTAGCAAGAGCTTTCCTTGCTGACCCTTTTCACGTTGGAGATTAGCTGGACATTTGCCGGTTTAGTGCCTTGTTTCTTCTGCGCAGCTTGCACAAAGCTCATTGCGGCTTTCGCGGTTCGAGTTGTGCATCGCTGGAGCTCTGCGGGAAAGAGCGAGAGAAGAGCCGCGAAAGCTCCGAGTGCGGCCAGCTCGCGTGTAGCCGCGATGATGCGCTGTTCGCCGGTTGCAGGGCGACTGCCTTCTGCGCGGCTGCTTCCAAGTTGACGGTAACTGCCAGCGTGCTAGCTGTGTAGGACAGTGAAGAGGCTGACGCGTGTGTGTCCGTAGAGCTGCTAGAAAGCGTACGTGAAGAGCAGGAAGGGCTTTCAGAGCAGCCGGTTCTCGTCTTGGACAGTCGCCACACATCCGCACTTTTAGTGCCTCAGAACCCCGGACAGCTTGCAAAACACGGCTGTAACTGTCCCAGCGCAAGCTGTTCAGGAAAGCACAGAAACGCGATGTTCGCGTGCTTTTAGCGCTGCTCGCAAGAAGCCTCCGGAGCAGGCACTTCTCGTGCAGCAACAACCGTGCCTGCTACGATCTTTCCTAGCCTCTTTTCCTCCGGGCAGCCGGCTTGAGCTGATGTGAAGTGTTGGTGGGCAAATCATCCAGAGAAGAGTCGCAATGCTTCTGGGCTGTTAGCAAGAGCTTTCCTTGCTGACCCTTTTCACGTTGGAGATTAGCTGGACATTTGCCGGTTTAGTGCCTTGTTTCTTCTGCGCAGCTTGCACAAAGCTCATTGCGGCTTTCGCGGTTCGAGTTGTGCATCGCCGGAGCTCTGCGGGAAAGAGCGAGAGAAGAGCCGCGAAAGCTCCGAGTGCGGCCAGCTCGCGTGTAGCCGCGATGATGCGCTGTTCGCCGGTTGCAGGGCGACTGCCTTCTGCGCGGCTGCTTCCAAGTTGACGGTAACTGCCAGCGTGCTAGCTGTGTAGGACAGTGAAGAGGCTGACGCGTGTGTGTCCGTAGAGCTGCTAGAAAGCGCACGTGAAGAGCAGGAAGGGCTTTCAGAGCAGCCGGTTCTCGTCTTGGACAGTCGCCACACATCCGCACTTTTAGTGCCTCAGAACCCCGGACAGCTTGCAAAACACGGCTGTAACTGTCCCAGCGCAAGCTGTTCAGGAAAGCACAGAAACGCGATGTTCGCGTGCTTTTAGCGCTGCTCGCAAGAAGCCTCCGGAGCAGGCACTTCTCGTGCAGCAACAACCGTGCCTGCTACGATCTTTCCTAGCCTCTTTTCCTCCGGGCAGCCGGCTTGAGCTGATGTGAAGTGTTGGTGGGCAAATCATCCAGAGAAGAGTCGCAATGCTTCTGGGCTGTTAGCAAGAGCTTTCCTTGCTGACCCTTTTCACGTTGGAGATTAGCTGGACATTTGCCGGTTTAGTGCCTTGTTTCTTCTGCGCAGCTTGCACAAAGCTCATTGCGGCTTTCGCGGTTCGAGTTGTGCATCGCCGGAGCTCTGCGAGAAAGAGCGAGAGAAGAGCCGCGAAAGCTCCGAGTGCGGCCAGCTCGCGTGTAGCCGCGATGATGCGCTGCTCGGCGGTTGCAGGGCGACTGCCTTCTGCGCGGCTGCTTCCAAGTTGACGGTAACTGCCAGCGTGCTAGCTGTGTAGGACAGTGAAGAGGCTGACGCGTGTGTGTCCGTAGAGCTGCTAGAAAGCGTACGTGAAGAGCAGGAAGGGCTTTCAGAGCAGCCGGTTCTCGTCTTGGACAGTCGCCACACATCCGCACTTTTAGTGCCTCAGAACCCCGGACAGCTTGCAAAACACGGCTGTAACTGTCCCAGCGCAAGCTGTTCAGGAAAGCACAGAAACGCGATGTTCGCGTGCTTTTAGCGCTGCTCGCAAGAAGCCTCCGGAGCAGGCACTTCTCGTGCAGCAACAACCGTGCCTGCTACGATCTTTCCTAGCCTCTTTTCCTCCGGGCAGCCGGCTTGAGCTGATGTGAAGTGTTGGTGGGCAAATCATCCAGAGAAGAGTCGCAATGCTTCTGGGCTGTTAGCAAGAGCTTTCCTTGCTGACCCTTTTCACGTTGGAGATTAGCTGGACATTTGCCGGTTTAGTGCCTTGTTTCTTCTGCGCAGCTTGCACAAAGCTCATTGCGGCTTTCGCGGTTCGAGTTGTGCATCGCCGGAGCTCTGCGGGAAAGAGCGAGAGAAGAGCCGCGAAAGCTCCGAGTGCGGCCAGCTCGCGTGTAGCCGCGATGATGCGCTGTTCGCCGGTTGCAGGGCGACTGCCTTCTGCGCGGCTGCTTCCAAGTTGACGGTAACTGCCAGCGTGCTAGCTGTGTAGGACAGTGAAGAGGCTGACGCGTGTGTGTCCGTAGAGCTGCTAGAAAGCGTACGTGAAGAGCAGGAAGGGCTTTCAGAGCAGCCGGTTCTCGTCTTGGACAGTCGCCACACATCCGCACTTTTAGTGCCTCAGAACCCCGGACAGCTTGCAAAACACGGCTGTAACTGTCCCAGCGCAAGCTGTTCAGGAAAGCACAGAAACGCGATGTTCGCGTGCTTTTAGCGCTGCTCGCAAGAAGCCTCCGGAGCAGGCACTTCTCGTGCAGCAACAACCGTGCCTGCTACGATCTTTCCTAGCCTCTTTTCCTCCGGGCAGCCGGCTTGAGCTGATGTGAAGTGTTGGTGGGCAAATCATCCAGAGAAGAGTCGCAATGCTTCTGGGCTGTTAGCAAGAGCTTTCCTTGCTGACCCTTTTCACGTTGGAGATTAGCTGGACATTTGCCGGTTTAGTGCCTTGTTTCTTCTGCGCAGCTTGCACAAAGCTCATTGCGGCTTTCGCGGTTCGAGTTGTGCATCGCCGGAGCTCTGCGGGAAAGAGCGAGAGAAGAGCCGCGAAAGCTCCGAGTGCGGCCAGCTCGCGTGTAGCCGCGATGATGCGCTGTTCGCCGGTTGCAGGGCGACTGCCTTCTGCGCGGCTGCTTCCAAGTTGACGGTAACTGCCAGCGTGCTAGCTGTGTAGGACAGTGAAGAGGCTGACGCGTGTGTGTCCGTAGAGCTGCTAGAAAGCGTACGTGACGAGCAGGAAGGGCTTTCAGAGCAGCCGGTTCTCGTCTTGGACAGTCGCCACACATCCGCACTTTTAGTGCCTCAGAACCCCGGACAGCTTGCAAAACACGGCTGTAACTGTCCCAGCGCAAGCTGTTCAGGAAAGCACAGAAACGCGATGTTCGCGTGCTTTTAGCGCTGCTCGCAAGAAGCCTCCGGAGCAGGCACTTCTCGTGCAGCAACAACCATGCCTGCTACGATCTTTCCTAGCCTCTTTTCCTCCGGGCAGCCGGCTTGAGCTGATGTGAAGTGTTGGTGGGCAAATCATCCAGAGAAGAGTCGCAATGCTTCTGGGCTGTTAGCAAGAGCTTTCCTTGCTGACCCTTTTCACGTTGGAGATTAGCTGGACATTTGCCGGTTTAGTGCCTTGTTTCTTCTGCGCAGCTTGCACAAAGCTCATTGCGGCTTTCGCGGTTCGAGTTGTGCATCGCCGGAGCTCTGCGAGAAAGAGCGAGAGAAGAGCCGCGAAAGCTCCGAGTGCGGCCAGCTCGCGTGTAGCCGCGATGATGCGCTGTTCGCCGGTTGCAGGGCGACTGCCTTCTGCGCGGCTGCTTCCAAGTTGACGGTAACTGCCAGCGTGCTAGCTGTGTAGGACAGTGAAGAGGCTGACGCGTGTGTGTCCGTAGAGCTGCTAGAAAGCGTACGTGAAGAGCAGGAAGGGCTTTCAGAGCAGCCGGTTCTCGTCTTGGACAGTCGCCACACATCCGCACTTTTAGTGCCTCAGAACCCCGGACAGCTTGCAAAACACGGCTGTAACTGTCCCAGCGCAAGCTGTTCAGGAAAGCACAGAAACGCGATGTTCGCGTGCTTTTAGCGCTGCTCGCAAGAAGCCTCCGGAGCAGGCACTTCTCGTGCAGCAACAACCGTGCCTGCTACGATCTTTCCTAGCCTCTTTTCCTCCGGGCAGCCGGCTTGAGCTGATGTGAAGTGTTGGTGGGCAAATCATCCAGAGAAGTGTCGCAATGCTTCTGGGCTGTTAGCAAGAGCTTTCCTTGCTGACCCTTTTCACGTTGGAGATTAGCTGGACATTTGCCGGTTTAGTGCCTTGTTTCTTCTGCGCAGCTTGCACAAAGCTCATTGCGGCTTTCGCGGTTCGAGTTGTGCATCGCCGGAGCTCTGCGGGAAAGAGCGAGAGAAGAGCCGCGAAAGCTCCGAGTGCGGCCAGCTCGCGTGTAGCCGCGATGATGCGCTGTTCGCCGTTTGCAGGGCGACTGCCTTCTGCGCGGCTGCTTCCAAGTTGACGGTAACTGCCAGCGTGCTAGCTGTGTAGGACAGTGAAGAGGCTGACGCGTGTGTGTCCGTAGAGCTGCTAGAAAGCGTACGTGAAGAGCAGGAAGGGCTTTCAGAGCAGCCGGTTCTCGTCTTGGACAGTCGCCACACATCCGCACTTTTAGTGCCTCAGAACCCCGGACAGCTTGCAAAACACGGCTGTAACTGTCCCAGCGCAAGCTGTTCAGGAAAGCACAGAAACGCGATGTTCGCGTGCTTTTAGCGCTGCTCGCAAGAAGCCTCCGGAGCAGGCACTTCTCGTGCAGCAACAACCGTGCCTGCTACGATCTTTCCTAGCCTCTTTTCCTCCGGGCAGCCGGCTTGAGCTGATGTGAAGTGTTGGTGGGCAAATCATCCAGAGAAGAGTCGCAATGCTTCTGGGCTGTTAGCAAGAGCTTTCCTTGCTGACCCTTTTCACGTTGGAGATTAGCTGGACATTTGCCGGTTTAGTGCCTTGTTTCTTCTGCGCAGCTTGCACAAAGCTCATTGCGGCTTTCGCGGTTCGAGTTGTGCATCGCCGGAGCTCTGCGGGAAAGAGCGAGAGAAGAGCCGCGAAAGCTCCGAGTGCGGCCAGCTCGCGTGTAGCCGCGATGATGCGCTGTTCGCCGGTTGCAGGGCGACTGCCTTCTGCGCGGCTGCTTCCAAGTTGACGGTAACTGCCAGCGTGCTAGCTGTGTAGGACAGTGAAGAGGCTGACGCGTGTGTGTCCGTAGAGCTGCTAGAAAGCGTACGTGAAGAGCAGGAAGGGCTTTCAGAGCAGCCGGTTCTCGTCTTGGACAGTCGCCACACATCCGCACTTTTAGTGCCTCAGAACCCCGGACAGCTTGCAAAACACGGCTGTAACTGTCCCAGCGCAAGCTGTTCAGGAAAGCACAGAAACGCGATGTTCGCGTGCTTTTAGCGCTGCTCGCAAGAAGCCTCCGGAGCAGGCACTTCTCGTGCAGCAACAACCGTGCCTGCTACGATCTTTCCTAGCCTCTTTTCCTCCGGGCAGCCGGCTTGAGCTGATGTGAAGTGTTGGTGGGCAAATCATCCAGAGAAGAGTCGCAATGCTTCTGGGCTGTTAGCAAGAGCTTTCCTTGCTGACCCTTTTCACGTTGGAGATTAGCTGGACATTTGCCGGTTTAGTGCCTTGTTTCTTCTGCGCAGCTTGCACAAAGCTCATTGCGGCTTTCGCGGTTCGAGTTGTGCATCGCCGGAGCTCTGCGGGAAAGAGCGAGAGAAGAGCCGCGAAAGCTCCGAGTGCGGCCAGCTCGCGTGTAGCCGCGATGATGCGCTGTTCGCCGGTTGCAGGGCGACTGCCTTCTGCGCGGCTGCTTCCAAGTTGACGGTAACTGCCAGCGTGCTAGCTGTGTAGGACAGTGAAGAGGCTGACGCGTGTGTGTCCGTAGAGCTGCTAGAAAGCGTACGTGAAGAGCAGGAAGGGCTTTCAGAGCAGCCGGTTCTCGTCTTGGACAGTCGCCACACATCCGCCCGGACAGCTTGCAAAACACGGCTGTAACTGTCCCAGCGCAAGCTGTTCAGGAAAGCACAGAAACGCGATGTTCGCGTGCTTTTAGCGCTGCTCGCAAGAAGCCTCCGGAGCAGGCACTTCTCGTGCCCCACAGTTTTGAGGAATCAGCTAGCAAAGGACTTGGAATCATGGGAACCACCTTCAGAAGAAGGGAAGGTGTTACAGTATGTAGACGACCTTCTTATTGCAACCAGAACCAAAGAATCCTGTGTCATTTGGACCGTGAGTCTGTTAAATTTCCTGGGACTACAGGGATATCGGGTTTCTAAGAAAAAGGCGTTGTTACAACCCCAGGTCACGTACCTGGGGTACGAGATCAGTGCCGTACAACGGATCCTAGGACAAGCCCGGAAAGAGGCCATATGCCAAAGCCCCCGACCACAAACTATAAAGGAACTACGGACATTCTTAGGAATGACAGGGTGGTGCCAACTTTGGATATGTGATTATGGTCTGCCTGTTTAAGCCACTCTATTCCCTCATAGCAGCTAACCAAAAGAATCTCCAGTGGGATGCTGAGTCAGATCGAGCCTTCCATCAGCTGAAGAAAGCCCTGATGTCGGCATCAGCATTGGGACTTCCTGATGTGAGTAAGCCATTTTTTCTATTTTCCCACGAAAAACAAGGAATGGCACTAGGAATATTGGCACAAGATTTGGGACCATACAGACGGGCGGTAGCATACTTCTCCAAACAGCTGGATGCTGCTGCGAAAGGGTGGCTGTTCTGGTTTTGTTAGTGGGGGGGTGCTAAGGTGGTAGCTTCTGTAGGAAACTGCTAGAAGTCGCTCCCCTTTGTTCAGTGGACTTGGCCGGGCCTAGGGCGGACCCACTGCTGGCCAAGGCCGAGCCAATTGGTAGCAGAAAGTTCTCTGATAATGCCTCTGCTATAACATATTTAAGAAGGGGGAAACAGAAAAAAAAAAAGGGAGAGATGTGAAGCAGCTGAGCGGGGGGCAGAGAGGGGGAAGCGCGAGCCTTGTGGGCCTTGCAGGCCTCACCCTCTGGCCTCCCGCCGGGCAGCCGACTGGGCCCAACTCGGCCCGGCCTGGCTGCAAGAAGTGGAGAGGAGCAGTTGAAGTGAATAAGATGTAAAAAGAATCCTGAGAGGCGTCTGCCAGCCTGTTGCGAGGAACGGCTGCAGACGCCAAGGTCAGTGAAGAAGGAGGGGGAGGAGTAATATGGCTTCTGGCCAAGATTCCTCTGCAACTCGTGGTGACGACCATGGTGGAGCAGGTTGTCCCCCTGCAGCCCATGGAGGTCCACGGAGGGGCAGAGGTCCACCTGCAGCCTGTGGAGGACCCCACGCCGGAACAGGTAGAGGCCTGAAGGAGACTGTGCCCCGTGGAGGGCCCGCTGGGACAGCTGTTCTAGAGGGACTGCACCCTGTGGAAGAGATGACCCATGCCGGGGCAGTTTCACGGAGGACTGTGGCCCGTGGGAGGGACCCCACGCTGGAGCAGAGGAGGAATGCAAGTAGTTCTTCCCCCAACGATGACACAGAGGCGTAAAACAACGCGTGATGAACTGACTGCGACCCCCATTCCCCCCCCCCCGCCCCCGACCCCCCCTCCATGCTGCTCGGGAGGGGAAGGTAGTAGAGATAATGTTAAGCCCGGGAAGAGGGAGGAGTGGGGGGAGGTTATCTTGTTCCCTGTCTCATTCTCCTGCTAGTTTTAGAAATAAATGAGTGTTTTTCCCCAAGTCGAGTCTGTTTTGCCTGTAACGGTAACTTTACAAATTTCTTCCCCTCCTTATCTCAAACCTCGAGCCGTTTTTCTTATATCATCTCCTCCTATTCTCTCGGAGGGTGGGGGGAGCGAGAGAGAGACTGTGTAGTCTGGTCCTGATCAGGGCTGAACTGCGACAGTGGCCCAGCTGTCTGAGAGCAGTAGCAGCTGTCATTCTAAACATTCAAGAAGCCTGAAAGTTCACTCTAGGCCAGAAAATGACTGTCCTAGTTTCCCAGACTGTATCTGCGGTCCTTGAAGCAAAAGGAGGGCATTGGCTTTCCCCACAAAGGTTCCTGAAATATCAAGCTATAATGGTTGAACAGGATGATGTTGAAATCGTGACCACAAACATCATCAATCCGGCCTCATTCCTTGATGGGAACATCGGGGAGCCGGTGAGTCATGACTGCTTGGAAACAATTGAAACCATGTATTCTAGTCGAACGGATCTTAAAGATGTCCCTGTCGATGGAGCCGAACATTGGTTCACCGATGGAAGCAGCTATATGTTAAATGGAAGGCGACATTCCGGATATGCTGTTACCACTTTTGAAAAGGTGATAGAGTCCAGGCCACTATCAGCCGACGTCTCAGCCCAAAAGGCCGAGATCATAGCCCTTACCTGAGCCCTGGAGAGAGCCCAGGGAAGGACTGTAAACATTTGGACTGACCCTAAATATGCCTTTGGGGTGGTACATGCCCATGGAGCAATATGGAAGGCAAGAGGACTGTTAAATTCTCATGGAAAAACCATCAAACACGCAGAAGGGATTTTGAAAATCCTGAATGCAGTCCAGCTTCCCAAAAAGGTGGCAATTATGCATATTAAAGCACACCAGAAAGTGAGCACAGAATTGGAAAGAGGAAATGAGCTGGCAGATAGGGAAGCAAAACAAGCAGCTAGAGAAACAATCAAGGTAGAGGGTGCGCTAATACCTGATGGACAGGTATTTCTAGAAGGTAAACCAGAATACACAAAGGAAGTCGGCAAACTTATTAATGATCTAAAGGGGTCATATAATGAGGAAGGGTGGGCCAATTACTACCCCTCACACGGGAGGGTAGTAATTCCCTCCTACATGATATGGTCAGTAGTCCGAGAAGAACATAGAAAAAGACACTGGGGGGAGGGGGGGGCAGAAGCCCTATATAAAGAGCTCATCAGGAACATAATAGCGCGAAACTTAGACACTACCGTTAGACAAGTAACTCAACAATGTGATCTTTGTCTCCAGACTAATCCTAAAGTTGTAAAAGGGCCGAAACTTGAAAAAATCGGAAAGGGGAATGGTCCGGGACAACGTTGGCAGATTGATTTCTCAGAACTCCCTAGAAAAGGGGGGTATCGATACTTATTAGTACTTACGGATACCTTTTCAGGCTGGCCAGAAGCTTTCCCGTGCGGAACTGCTAAAGCCTGGGAAGTAACCAAAATACTGCTCCAGGAAATAGTACCTAGGTTTGGAGTCGCAGCAGTAATGTCATCGGATAGAGGACCACATTTTGTGTCCAGAATAGTACAAGCAATTAGCCACCATCTAGGGATAGAGTGGCAATTACATATCTCTTACCGACCACAATCAAGTGGCCAGGTGGAGAAAATGAATCACCTAATCAAACAACAGATTGTCAAGTTGGGTCAGGAAACTAATCTAACTTTACCATTAGCTCTTATACGAATACGAACCAGACCAAGAGCAAGAGAAGGGCTTAGTCCATTCGAAATTCTATATGGACGACCCTATGGGGGACAAAAGGGAACGTCTTCACAAATTGGTGAAGAAATAATGACCTCCTATATGGTGGCACTAAACAAACAATTAAAAAGAATTGAAAAACATGCAATGGGAACACGTCGTAGGGGTCTGGATGGGCCTGTTCACGATATACAACCAGGGGACTATGTATATGTTAAGTCTCTTACAGAAAAAACTCTGGAACCACAGTGGGCCGGACCTTTTCAAGTCCTCCTCTCCACCTACACGGCAATTAAGGTAAAGGGACAGAACTCCTGGATACACCATACTCAGATCAAGAGAGCCTCTGCAACCTTGTGGAAAGTAACTCCAGACAACAACGAAGACTTGAGACTTAAACTCGTTCGAACGGATAAGGGCGGGAACAGTGCAGTAGTGAACCGGAGGGACACCACAGCAAACGATACCGGACAAAGAAACCGGGACCGGCCAGTAACTAATCTCGCCCAAATCTGTCATCGGTACAGTTTATATCTTATTTGTCATTTTATTATAGGAAATATAAAACCCATTTTAGCAGGTCACCAAAGGCAGTACATTATCTACAGAAGTAGCTGTACTAATCCACTAGACCAACTAAATCCTAAAATGACCAATTGTTTAATTGGAATTGTGATTGGGCTTACAATATTTTCCTGCATCTTACCACTAACTTGTAATCAAAAGGACACCAAATGGCCGTGGTCTCACGCCTCCCTTGGGTTTACAGGAAGCATGGGACCACCTTTTAAACGGTCGGGCTTAAACTTGGCCACTGTGGTTATGCACAAAATGGAAATGTACTCAGGGCATGAGTGGGGCTGGGACAGAGGCAACAGGGATCCTTAATACTATGGTGCGCCCCGTTGTGATCTTATTGATTAGCTTAGGAGTTTTATTAATATTAACTATTGTGCTGTACCTATGGGTTTGGAGACTGTTTAAGAAAGTAACACTGTCGTAGTTCAGCCCCGATCAGGACCAGACTACGCAGTCTCTCTCTCACTCCTCCCACCCTCCGAGAGAACAGGGGGAGATAATGTAAGGAAAAACGGCTCGAGGTTTGAGATAAGGACAGGGAGAAATCCTTAAATTTACCGTCACGGGCAAAACAGACTCGACTTGGGGAAAACTATTCATTTATTACTACAAACAGCAAGATAATGAGACAGAGAACAAGATAACCTCCCTCCACCCCTCCCTCTTCCCAAGCTTAACATCGAGCGATATAAAACCGGGAAGGGGGCAGGGCCACCCGGTTTTTCACTGAGGGGGCGGGGCCATCGCGGCTGCACCCCCCGCCTAGGCCCCGCCCCCCTCCCCCGGCCAGGCGGCGTTCACTGGAAGGGGCTGCACGACAAGGACGACGCCGGCGCCTACGCCATGGCCAGCGTCTCCGGCAGCAACGAGGGCTGAGCCCCCGCGGACGGCCCCGTGCCGGGAGGAAGCCCCGCCCACCCCCTTCCTCTGAGGAAGAGGAGGGGACGGCGCTGCTTTGCCAGCGCGGCATGGGCCACGAGTAAAAACTCCCCTGGGCCCCTTCCCGCCTCTCATCTCTGCCCAGCGTTCTGTCCCAAGATGGCCGCCATGGGCGGGGCCATCGCGGGTCTTGAGAGCTCAACCAGGTTGGCCAACCCAACGTGGCCCCGCCCATAAGCTGGGGGGGTGGGGGGCGGAGCTCACTCGGGTCTCACCTTGCCGCCATTGGACACCGGAGGTCTTCCCTCGCCGCCATTGGGTGTCTCGGGTCGTCCCTCGCCGCGATTGGGTGTCTCGGGTCCTCCCTCGCCGTGGGTGGGGCGACCCCCAAAATGGCCTCCTTGCCCCCCAAAATGCTCTCTTGCCCCCGAAAGTGGCCCCCTGCCCCACAACTGGGCCTTCTACCCCCCCAAAATGGCGTCCTGCCCCCATAAAATGGTGTCCTGCTGTTATAGTTTATCTGCCCTCTTTGTCCAATTAACTGACAGAGATTGGCCAATTAAAAATTTGGTTTATTAAAGCAAGCGACCAGTAAGCAAAACAGCGCTGGGCGGCCGGGGAGTCTCCTGCTCCGCCAACGGCGCGCGCCGAGATAGCAAACCGCCCCATTCTTATACAGTAAAAACAATAAATATTCCGTTGATGCTTATACATATTCATTACCTAAACCCACCTACTCTCGCTTCGTATGCTAATTAGCTTATCAGTCCTTCGCGCTTGCGCAAATTCTCCCAGGAATTGTGGGCGAGGGTCTTCGGGGGTCTTTTGGGAGGAAGGCCGTAGGTCTTCTTCACGGTGTACTTTTCACCTTTGCCTGGAATGTGCTGTTCCCACAAGTTGGCAGTGTCCTTATCAGTCTGAGCCGATTCGTGTCCTTCTTGAACAAGGAGATTTATGTGATGGGTGCCATCCTGTTCTCGAATCCTTGCTCCTTTTAATCACTCCCTCCCTCCCTCGAGATAATGTGAGACTGTTTCTTGCTCCAAACCAGACTTCCCCCTCCCACTAATTGCTTCTTCAAACTATATGGTTAGAAAGTTACTGGTTTTATACCCTTCATCTTTATGAGCCCCCCCCCGCTCCCTCCTTTCGCAGTCCTGCATGCCGTTTTTACATAGCCAGGTGCCTGTGGCTGACCTTGTGTATTTAATGTAACTTTCTTGTGGCCGACTTTGTGTATTTCATATAACTCTCCATTGTTCTGACAAGGTTTGATGAACAAACAGCTCACAGTTTATTACAATCCCCCCTTTTTCTTTTCACTATTTTGTTCATCAAATCGCTTAAGCACCTGCTGGCTCAAAATGAGGGTCTCCTCCACCTCCGGTATTCCTCCCAGAGGTTCATGCTTGGCTCTCATAAGCATCAAATGAGCTGCTTCCAATCTGTTTTTTACAATTGTAACTACTCTATTGAATATACAGGGTCCAAAAGTTAATACCAGTATTAATATAATCAAGGGTCCTGCAATGGTAGATAGTAATGCGGTAAGCCAAGGAGAGTGGTTAAACCAGGACTCATACCAGCTTTGTTGCGTTTCTTGTTCTCGTTTTCGTTTTTCTAGGCCTTCCCGAAGTTTTGTCATAGTATCCCTTACAATCCCTGTGTGATCAGCATATACACAACATTGTTCTCCCAAGGCAGCACATAGCCCACCTTGTTGTAGAAACATTAAATCTAACCCCCTTCGGTTTTGTAGCACCACCTCTGATAATGATCTAACAGATTTTTCCAAGGCAGTTATTGATTGTTCAATTCTTACCAAGTCTTCGTCTACTGCTATTCTAAGTGATTGAAATTTCTGATTTTGTTGGACCAATGACGTTATTCCTGTGCCCGCGCCTGTTGCTCCTACAGCTATCAAAGTGGCTATTGTCAAAGCCGTAAAGGTAAATGGTTCTCGTTTCTGTAAGTGGTGACTCTGGGTATTCTGGTTATTATGCACAAATTCCTCAGGGTGGTATATGATCCGGGGGATTATCATCACTTGGATGCAATATTCCTCATATTCGTTGAACAATTTAAGAGATAAACAGGGAGTGATTCCAGTTTTGGAGCAGATCCATTTGGTGTTACGGGCTGGTATTAGCCAATCAGCAGGGGGCTTCCCTTTCAGGGAACCTCTTATCTTGCATAATTTATTTTTCTCTGGGGGTACATTCCCAATACATCTCCCTTGTCCCGATACATGTTGCATCGTCAGGCCTGGTTTTCGACCTTCAGAATCCCATAAACATTGTGTTGGGTTTGAACCATTTACCCTTTTCGCCTTTGAGTGGATGCCTATTGCCTCATAGAAGGGAGGTCTAGTATCGCAACACACCCAGCAATGTTTGTGTTTGTGTGGTTTGTGTGATTTAATTTGGGTTTGTGTGGTTTAATACCAGGTAACTGGCTTGCATCAGTTTCCAAAGAGGGTTATCCCCAGAGTTTTCGTCAGGGGTTTGGATGGCTTGGGTACTATTCATTACAATAACTTTCGTTACATCACCCTCTGTTTCCTTGACCAAACTATCAGTCAATGTCTGGTCGGGGTCTGTTTTCTTAGCCAAATCATCAGTCAGGACCTGCTTGGGGCCTACTGGCAGTGGATCATTCGAGGCTGGTTTCTTTTTAATGTGTATTAGCCCACCTCTATCTTGCCCTAGTTCCTTATTATAACGAACTCCCCAAGTTCTTCCTACTAGCCAGCTAGGGTCCTGAGGTCGGGTCACATTCAAGTGCCAGTAGTTGCAACTCCACTTTGCGATACTGACAGACCCACTTCTATCCAGTGTACGTACCACTTGCGGCTTACATCCATAAGGGGCCCAAGATACCTTCAAGAAGGGATCTTTTCCAGGCTCTGGAATCCACCGGTTAGCAATTGTTTCACAACCCCAGTATGCGCAAAAATGTTGTCCTGGTTGGTTACAATACGATTTTCCCAGGGTTAGAGCTCGGGCATAGATAAAATGGTGTACCTTCATTTTTACACGCTCCATCTACTGGCGCTAACTGACACAGAGTGGTCTTAAAGGCAGGGGCCCCTGGAGTTATTATAGTTTGTATGACTTTATCATCATCAATGCCCACTTGATGCAGTGTCCATTCGAATGGCTGATGAGCTTGGTGGCTCAGTTTCCCCCATGTTTGTGGTAACATTAAAAACAGAATAGTCAGGACGTACCGAAAAGGGTGAAGCCTCCAATTTTGTTTTAAGCCAATTTGACTAGTGCCTTTTTCCCATTTGGAACCTCGGGGCCTTTTCACTTGGAGGGCCTTTAAATCATCTGCAGTGACAGGGGTCAGTTCTCCACAGCACCTTGTCCCTCCACCTCGCTCGTCAACTCGGTTGCTTCGAGCTACGAGGAATGTCATCTTCTTGGTGGCAAGGACAATCTTCAGGAGAAATGTGACAGTGAATCGGCCCTCACTTATTTATTTTCTGTTCGGCTCCCGATTCTCCTGGGAGTAGCACTTTGGTATTTTATTTTTAAATTGTTTAAACGAGGCTACTCCTGTTTTCGGCACTTCCAAAGATATGTAAGTTCCTTCCCTGCTACTACCAAACTTATTGCTACAATTAATATGAACTATGTGACACATCACTTTTCTTAAAGGCTCATATATATAATGATAATTACAATTACAACCACAATTCTGATTTCAATATAGTCCTTACGTATCCATGTATTTTCCAGGTCTCCAAGTGTGGTTCTTCTGTAAAAAAAAGGTTAACAAGCGAAGCGTCTCCGCCTTACCGATACATGTTCATTGCTCAGTTCAATTTATTAGTCTGTCTTTTTCTTCGCAGTTTTAATTTCAAGGTATTCGGGTCTCCAGAGCTCTCCCACTGCTCCTCGGAGATGGGTCCTTTTACCCGGCTGGCATGGGTCCACCCCCGTTCAGCAGTCCGGATGGCGGTTTCTGTAGTGAGTAAAACAAGATAAGGCCCTTCCCAGCGGGGAGTTAGTGAGGACTCCTTCCATGACCTAATTAAAACGTTATCTCCAGGTTGTATATTGTGTATTGCAATGTCCAACGGAGGCCTTTGTACTGCTAAGCCTTTATCTCGCAATTGTTTCCTCATAGACATGAGTTGGATTATGTACTGTTTCAGTTGTAAATTTTCAGCCTGGGGATGATCTCGGGGAACCTCCAAATCATAAGGCATTCCATATAACATTTCGAAAGGGGAGATTCCCACATCCGTGTGAGGTTGGATTCTAATATTTAATAAGGCTAAGGGAAGGCATTTTACCCAAGATAATTTGGTCTCCATCATTAATTTGGTCAGTTGTTTCTTTATCTCACCGTTTACCCGCTCTATTTTTCCCGAACTCTGTGGGTGCCAGGGTGTATGATATTCCCACTTGGTCCCCAAAGCAGTAAAAACTTCTTTTATGATTTTTGAAGCAAAATGTGGTCCCCTATCAGAGTCAATAGTTTCAATAGAGCCATACCTAGGTATCACATTTTCAAGCAATAGTTTTGTCACCGTTTGGGCAGTGGCCCTGACTGTTGGAAATGCTTCTACAAAGTGTGTTAAATGATCTATTATTACCAACAAATATCTATACCTGCCTACTTTCGGTAGTTCGGTGAAGTCTATCTGAATTTTGGCGAAGGGTCGGTGAGCCAAATCTCTTCCCCCTAATGGTCTTTCTCTTAATTGGTGCTTGTTCACTTTTTGGCAAATTAGGCAATCTCCAATTATTCTTTTTGCTATATTATATACCCCAATGCAAGCATATTTTATGGCAAATTGATCTACTAGTGCTTGAACCCCCCAGTGGGTGTTTTCATGGTACTTGCGCATGATTCTTATAGCCATAGTTTTTGAAATGACCTCTCGTCCATCAGGAAGTTCCCATTCTCCAGATTTGACTTCCCTTGCCCCCATTCGGACTAACTTGTCTTTCTCCTGCACAGTGAAGCTGTACAGGTGGTACTCTTCCCCATGCGCACAACAAAACTGATAATTAGGATTCGCACAGCTACAATGAAGTGTGCTCTTCCAACAATCCTTGCAAGGAAACTTTCTATCTTTCTTTTCCTTGAAGATCATTAAAGCCGCTCGTTTTGCTTCTTGATCTGCTAGATTGTTTCCCCTTGTCAGTGGAGTTAATCCCCGCTGATGCCCTTTTAAATGGACCACTGCTATTCCTACCAGCCTCCGTAAAGCCTGCAAAATTTCAATTATTAACTCCTGATGAACCAATCCCTTTCCCTGGGAATTTATTAAGCCTCTTTCTTCCCAAATTTTCCCAAATGTATGCACTATTCCAAAGGCATATTTGGAATCCGTATAGATGGTGCCGATTTTTCCTTCTAATAATTGTAAAGCTCTTAAAACTGCGTATAACTCGCATGCTTGAGCCGACCAACTGGGACTCAGGGGCCCTGATTCTATTACCTTAAATGTTTTTCCATTAATTATCGCATATCCTGATTTTCTTTTCCCCTCTATTACCCGGGAAGATCCATCTACAAAAAGTTTTTCCCCATCCTCTAGCTCTTCTTCCTCCAAATCTGGTCTAATTTTGGCTTGTTCTTCAATAGTGTGCAGGCAATCATGAGTTATCTCCTCTGACGGTTCCCCGTACAGAAATTGTGCTGGATTCTGTAAACCAGTAACTTCAAGTTCTAGTTTAGGTGAAGATATCAGGATACCCTCGTACTTCAGGAGCCTGGCATCAGTAATCCACTTTTCAGCTTTCTGTTGTAAAATTCCTCTAATATTGTGGGGTGATAATACTTTCAGTTCTCCCCCAAAGGTAACTTTGTGAGCCTCTTCCACTAGCAGAGCCGCAGCCACTATAGCTTGTAGGCAGATAGGCCATCCTCTGCTTACAGGGTCTAACAATTTAGAAAGGTATCCTACAGGCTTTTTCTTCCCTGCCCATTCTTGCACTAACACCCCATATGCTGTTCCTTCATCAACATTAATAAATAAATAAAATGGTTTCTTGACATCCGGTAAACTCAAAACAGGAGTGTTTACCAAATCCATTTTTAAAACTTCCAATTGTTCATCATCATCCTTAGACCATTTTAATAGGCCATCCTTAGATATCTTAGCATATAAAAATTTTACTTTCCTACTATAGCCTTCAATCCATTGTCTACAATATCCCAAAAGGCCCAGCAATTGTCTGATCTGTCTCTTAGTTTTTGGAGCCGGCAATGATAATATGCCCTGAACTCTTTCTGGGTCTAACTTCTTAGTTCCTTTACTCAATCTGTGCCCTAAATATTTCACTTCCTTTTTGACAAATTGCAGTTTTGATTTCGACACCTTTAATCCCTGTAAACTTAAAAAATTTAACAACCTAATACTCTCCTCCCTAACTGCCTCCTCATCGCTGCCGGCCAACAGTAAATCGTCCACATACTGGACAAGGGTCACCCCCCCACCTAATTCGTACCCCCTCAATATTTGTTCTAATGCCTGTCCAAACAAATTTGGAGACTCGGTGAACCCTTGAGGTAAAACGGTCCACCGTAATTGTTGTTTTCTGTAAGTGTCCGGGTCTTCCCATTCAAAAGCAAAATAATCCCTGCAATCTTTCTTTAAGGGGCATGCCCAGAAGGCATCCTTTAAATCAATTACACTATACCACTGATCATTGGGGCCCAGCTGGCTTAAAAGTGTATGAGGGTTTGCCACTACAGGGAATCTGGTAACCGTTCGTTTGTTAATTTCTCGTAAATCATGCACTAATCTGTATGTCCCATCAGGTTTCTTTACAGGTAAGATGGGGGTGTTAAAAGGGGACATGCAAGGTTCTAATATTCCTTTTTCAATTAACCTTTGAATCTCAGGTTTCAATCCCTGTCTCCCCTCCATCGGTAGGGGGTATTGTTTTATTCTCACTGGTATTTCTGGGTTTCTTATTGTCACTGAAAAAGGTTCAATATCCAATTTTCCAATGGTCTCCGGAGTGTACCATACCTCAGGGTTTATTTTCCCCTCATCAACTGTCCGTAAAGGACACAACTTAATTCTTAGTTCATTTTTTATGACTTCTAACCCAATCCCTAATTCTATCATTAAATCTCTGCCCAATAAGTTATAGTCCGCCTCAGGCACTAACAGCAAGGACCCCACCCCAAATTTAGAATCACTTTCCAAAACCACATTTTTTATTACAGGACCCCAAAAGGCTCTCCTTTTGCTCCAATAACTTCTACTTTCTCCGAGGATGTCCCACACCCCCGGGGCAATTTTTGAACAGTAGATCTTTCTGCTCCAGAGTCCACTAGGAACTCTATTTCTTATCGCTGGGGACCCACTTTTAATGCCAGCAACTCAAGTGCCAGCAACTCAAGCTCTTGCTGCTCCTCACCGCCCATTCCCAGCGCATCTACAACACCACAGACATCGGGGCTCCGGGCTTTCCCTGACGAACAGGGCTTCGACCTTTACCACCAGCTGAACCTGGGCGCCCACTGAAAGTAAAACCCCGAAAAATCACGAACGTCGGACGATTCCTCCCACACAGAAAGTGCCAGCAACTCAAGCTCTTGCTGCTACTCACCGGACTTTGGCAGTGCATCTACAGCACCACAGACATCACGGCTCCGGGCTTTCCCTGACGAACAGGGCTTCGACATTTACCACCAGCTGCACCTGGTTACCCACTGAAAAAAAACCCCGAAGAATCACGAACGTCGGACGATTGCTCCCACACCGAAAGTGCCAGCCAGTCAAGCTCATGCTGCTTCTCACCAGCCATTCCCAGCGCATCTACAGCACGACAGACATCGGGGATCCGGGCTTTCCCTGACCAACAGGACTTCGACATTTACCACCAGCTGCACCTGGGCGCCCACTGAAAAGAACCCCGAAAAATCACGAACGTCGGACGATTACTCCCACACCGAAAGTGCCAGCAACTCAAGCTCTTGCTGCTCCTCCCCGGCCATTCCCAGCGCATCTACAGCACCACAGACATCGGGGCTCCGGGCTTTCCCTGACCAACAGGGCTTCGACGTTTACCACCAGCTGCACCTGTGCGCCCACTGAAATAAAACCCCGAAAAATCACGAACGTCGGATGATTGCTCCCACACAGAAAGTGCCAGCAACTCAAGCTCTTGCTGCTCCTCACCTCCCATTCCCAGCGCATCTACAGCACCACAGACATCGGGGCTCTGGGCTTTCCCTGACAAACAGGGCTTCGACATTTACCACCAGCTGCACCTGGGCGCCCACTGAAATAAAACCCCGAAAAATCACGAACATCGGACGATTGCTCCCACACCAAAAGTGCCAGCACCTCAAACTCTTGCTGCTCCTCACCGGACTTTGGCAGTGCATCTACAGCACCACAGACATCGGGGTTCTGCGCTTTCCCTGACCAACAGGGCTTCGACGTTTACCACCAGCTGCACCTGGGCGCCCGCTGAAAAAAATAAAAGAAAAATCACGAACGTCGGACGATTGCTCCCACAGCAAAAGTGCCAGCCAGTCAAGCTCTTGCTGCTCCTCACCAGCCATTCCCAGCGCATCTACAGCACCACAGACATCGCGGCTCCGGGCTTTCCCTGACCAACAGGGCTTCGACGTTTACCACCAGCTGCACCTGGTTGCCCACTGAAAAAAAAACCCTGAAAAATCAAAAACGTCGGACGATTGATCCCACACCAAAAGTGCCAGCCTGTAAGCTCTTGCTGTTCCTCACCGGCCATTGGCAGCGCATCTACAGCACCACAGACATCGGGGCTCTGGGCTTTCCCGGACCAACAGGGCTTCGACGTTTACCACCAGCTGAGCCTGGGCGCCAACTGAAAAGAACCCCGAAAAATCACGAACATCGGACGATTGCTCCCACACCGAAAGTGCCAGCAACTCAAGCTCTTGCTGCTCCTCACCGGCCATTGGCAGCGCATCTACAGCACCACAGACATCGCGGCTCCGGGCTTTCCCTGACGAACCGGGCTTCGACATTTACCACCAGCTGCACCTGGGTGCCCCCTGAAAAAAAACCCCAAAAATCACAAACGTCGGACGATTCCTGCCACACCTTAAATGCCAGCCTGTCAACCTCTTGCTGCTCCTCACCGGCCATTCCCAGCGCATCTACAACACCGCAGACATCGGGGCTCCGGGCTTTCCCTGACCAACAGGGCTTCGACGTTTACCACTCGCTGAACCTGGGCTCCCACTGAAAAGAACCCCGAAAAATCACGAACATCGGACGATTGCTCCCACACCGAAAGTTCCAGACAGTCAAGCTCTTGCTGCTCCTCACCGGCCACTGGCAGCGCATCTACAGCACCACAGACATCGGGGCTCCGAGCTTTCCCTGACCAACAGGGCTTCGATGTTTACCACCAGCTGAACCTGGGCGCCCACTGAAATAAAACCCCGAAAAATCACAAACGTCGGACGATTCCTCCCACACAGAAAGTGCCAGCAACTCAAGCTCTTGCTGTTCCTCACCGGACTTTGGCAGTGCATCTACAGCACCACAGACATCACGGCTCCGGGCGTTCCCTGACCAACAGGGCTTCGACGTTTACCACCAGCTGCACCTGTGCGCCCACTGAAAAAAACCCCGAAAAATCACAAACGTCGGACGATTGCTCCCACACCAAAAGTGCCACCCAGTCAAGCTCTTGCTGCTCCTCACCGGCCATTGGCAGCGTATCTACAGCACCACAGACATCGTGGCTCCGGGCTTTCCCTGACCAACAGGCCTTCGACATTTACCACCAGCTGCACCTGGTTGCCCAGTGAAAAAAAACCCTGAAAAATGACGAACGTCGGACGATTGCTCCCACAGCAAAAGTGCCAGCCAGTCAAGCTCTTGCTGCTCCTCACCGGACAGTGGCAGTGCATCTACAACACCACAGACATCGGGGCTCCGGGCTTTCCCTGACGAACAGGGCTTCGACGTTTACCACTCGCTGAACCTGGGCTCCCACTGAAAAGAACACCGAAAAATCACGAACGTCGGACGATTGCTCTCACACCAAAAGTGCCAGACAGTCAAGCTCTTGCTGCTGCTCACCGGCCATTGCCAGCCCATCTACAGCACCACAGACATCGTGGCTCCGGGCTTTCCCTGACCAAAGGGGCTTCGAAGTTTACCACCAGCTGCACCTGGGCGCCCACTGAAATAAAACCCCGAATAATCACGAACGTCGGACGACTGCTCCCACACCCAAAGTGCCAGCCAGTCAAGCTCTTGCTGCTCCTCACCGGACAGTGGCAGTGCATCTACAACACCACAGACATCGGGGCTCCGGGCTTTCCCTGACCAACAGGGCTTCGACGTTTACCACTCGCTGAACCTGGGCTCCCACTGAAAATAACCCCGAAAAATCACGAACGTCGGACGATTGCTCCCACACCAAAAGTGCCAGCAACTCAAGCTCATGCTGCTTCTAACCAGCCATTCCCAGCGCATCTACAGCGCCACAGACATCGGGGCTCCGGGCTTTCCCTGACCAACAGGGCTTCGACGTTTACCACCAGCTGCAGCTGGGCGCCCACTGAAAATAACCCCGAAAAATCACGAACGTCGGACGATTGCTCCCACACCAAAAGTGCCAGCCAGTCAAGCTCTTGCTGCTCCTCACCGGCCATTCCCAGCGCATCTACAGCACCACAGACATCGGGGCTCCGGGCTTTCCCTGACCAACAGGGCTTCGACGTTTACCACCCGCTGCACATGGGCGCCCACTAAAAAAAATAAACGAAATATCACGAACATCAGACGATTCCTGCCACACCTTAAATGCCAGCCAGTCAAGCTCATGCTGCTTCTCACCAGCCATTCCCAGCGCATCTACAGCACCACAGACATCGGGGCTCCGGGCTTTCCCTGACCAACAGGGCTTCGAAGTTTACCACCAGCTGCACCTGGGCGCCCACTGAAATAAAACCCCGAAAAATCACGAACGTCGGACAATTGCTCCCACACCGAAAGTGCCAGACAGTCAACCTCTAGCTGCTCCTCACCGGGCATTACCAGCGCATCTACAGCACCACAGACATCGCGGCTCCGGGCTTTCCCTGACCAACAGGGCTTCGACATTTACCACCAGCTGCACATGGGCGCCCACTGAAAAAAAAACCCTAAAAAATCAAAAACGTCGGACAATTGCTCCCACACCGAAAGTGCCAGCCAGTCAAGCTCTTGCTGCTCCTCCCCAGCCATTCCCAGCGCATCTACAGCACCACAGACATCGGGGCTCCGGGCTTTCCCTGACCAACAGGCCTTCGACATTTACCACCAGCTGAACCTGGGCGCCCACTGAAAAGAACCCCGAAAAATCACGAACGTCGGACGATTGCTCCCACACCGAAATTGCCAGCCAGTCAAGCTGTAGGTGCTCCTCACCTTCCATTCCCAGCGCATCTACAGCACCACAGACATCGGGGCTCCGGGCGTTCCCTGACCAACAGGGCTTAGAAGTTTATTACCAGCTGAACCTAGGCGCCCACTGGAAAAAAAATCCCCAAATATCACGAACGTCGGACGATTGCTCTCACACCAAAAGTGCCAGCAACTCAAGCTCTTGCTACCCCTCACCGGCCATTCCCAGCGCATCTACAGCACCACAGACATCGGGGCTCCGGGCTTTCCCTGACGAACAGGGCTTCGACGTTTACCACCAGCTGCACCTGGGCGCCCACTGAAATAAAACCCCGAAAAATCACGAACGTCGGACGATTGCTCCCACACCAAAAGTGCCAGCACCTCAAACTCTTGCTGCTCCTCACCGGACTTTGGCAGTGCATCTACAGCACCACAAACATCGGGGTTCTGCGCTTTCCCTGACCAACAGGGCTTCGACGTTTACCACCAGCTGAACCTGGGCGCCCGCTGAAAAAAATAAAAGAAAAATCACGAACGTCGGACGATTGCTCCCACAGCAAAAGTGCCAGCCAGTCAAGCTCTTGCTGCTCCTCACCAGCCATTCCCAGCGCATCTACAGCACCACAGACATCGCGGCTCCGGGCTTTCCCTGACCAACAGGGCTTCGACGTTTACCACCAGCTGCACCTGGTTGCCCACTGAAAAAAAAACCCTGAAAAATCAAAAACGTCGGACGATTGATCCCACACCGAAAGTGCCAGCCTGTCAAGCTCTTGCTGCTCCTCACCGGCCACTGGCAGCGCATCTACAGCACCACAGACATCGGGGCTCCGGGCTTTCCCTGACGAACCGGGCTTCGACATTTACCACCAGCTGCACCTGGGTGCCCCCTGAAAAAAAAACCCCAAAAATCACAAACGTCGGACGATTCCTGCCACACCTTAAATGCCAGCCTGTCAACCTCTTGCTGCTCCTCACCGGCCATTCCCAGCGCATCTACAACACCGCAGACATCGGGGCTCCGGGCTTTCCCTGACCAACAGGGCTTCAACGTTTACCACTCGCTGAACCTGGGCTCCCACTGAAAAGAACCCCGAAAAATCACGAACATCGGACGATTGCTCCCACACCAAAAGTTCCAGCCAGTCAAGCTCTTGCTGCTCCTCACCGGCCACTCCCAGCGCATCTACAGCACCACAGATATCGGGGCTCCGAGCTTTCCCTGACCAATAGGGCTTCGATGTTTACCACCAGCTGCACCTGGGCGCCCACTGAAATAAAACCCCGAAAAATCACAAACGTCGGACGATTCCTCCCACACAGAAAGTGCCAGCAACTCAAGCTCTTGCTGTTCCTCACCGGACTTTGGCAGTGCATCTACAGCACCACAGACATCACGGCTCCGGGCTTTCCCTGACCAACAGGGCTTCGACGTTTACCACCAGCTGCACCTGTGCGCCCACTGAAAAAAACCCCGAAAAATCACAAACGTCGGACGATTGCTCCCACACCAAAAGTGCCAGCCAGTCAAGCTCTTGCTGCTCCTCACCGGCCATTGGCAGCGCATCTACAGCACCACTGACATCGTGGCTCCGGCCTTTCCCTGACGAACAGGGCTTCGACATTTACCACCAGCTGCACCTGGTTGCCCAGTGAAAAAAATCCCTGAAAAATGACGAACGTCGGACGATTGCTCCCACAGCAAAAGTGCCAGCCAGTCAAGCTCTTGCTGCTCCTCACCGGACAGAAGCAGTGCATCTACAACACCACAGACATCGGGGCTCCGGGCTTTCCCTGACGAACAGGGCTTCGACGTTTACCACTCGCTGAACCTGGGCTCCCACTGAAAAGAACACCGAAAAGTCACGAACGTCGGACGATTGCTCTCACACCAAAAGTGCCAGACAGTCAAGCTCTTGCTGCTGCTCACCGGCCATTGCCAGCCCATCTACAGCACCACAGACATCGTGGCTCCGGGCTTTCCCTGACCAAAGGGGCTTCGAAGTTTACCACCAGCTGCACCTGGGCGCCCACTGAAATAAAACCCCGAAAAATCACGAACGTCGGACGACTGCTCCCACACCCAAAGTGCCAGCCAGTCAAGCTCTTGCTGCTCCTCACCGGACAGTGGCAGTGCATCTACAACACCACAGACATCGGGGCTCCGGGCTTTCCCTGACCAACAGGGCTTCGACGTTTACCACTCGCTGAACCTGGGCTCCCACTGAAAATAACCCCGAAAAATCACGAACGTCGGACGATTGCTCCCACACCAAAAGTGCCAGCCAGTCAAGCTCATGCTGCTTCTAACCAGCCATTCCCAGCGCATCTACAGCGCCACAGACATCGGGGCTCCGGGCTTTCCCTGACCAACAGGGCTTCGACGTTTACCACCAGCTGTACATGGGCGCCCACTAAAAAAAATAAACGAAATATCACGAACATCAGACGATTCCTGCCACACCTTAAATGCCAGCCAGTCAAGCTCATGCTGCTTCTCACCAGCCGTTCCCAGCGCATCTACAGCACCACAGACATCGGGGCTCCGGGCTTTCCCTGACCAACAGGGCTTCGAAGTTTACCACCAGCTGCACCTGGGCGCCCACTGAAATAAAACCCCGAAAAATCACGAACGTCGGACAATTGCTCCCACACCGAAAGTGCCAGACAGTCAAGCTCTAGCTGCTCCTCACCGGGCATTACCAGCGCATCTACAGCACCACAGACATCGGGGCTCCGGGCTTTCCCTGACCAACAGGGCTTCGACATTTACCACCAGCTGCACATGGGCGCCCACTGAAAAAAAAACCCTAAAAAATCAAAAACGTCGGACAATTGCTCCCACACCGAAAGTGCCAGCCAGTCAAGCTCTTGCTGCTCCTCCCCAGCCATTCCCAGCGCATCTACAGCACCACAGACATCGGGGCTCCGGGCTTTCCCTGACCAACAGGCCTTCGACATTTACCACCAGCTGAACCTGGGCGCCCACTGAAAAGAACCCCGAAAAATCACGAACGTCGGACGATTGCTCCCACACCGAAATTGCCAGCCAGTCAAGCTGTAGGTGCTCCTCACCTTCCATTCCCAGCGCATCTACAGCACCACAGACATCGGGGCTCCGGGCGTTCCCTGACCAACAGGGCTTAGAAGTTTATTACCAGCTGAACCTAGGCGCCCACTGGAAAAAAAATCCCCAAATATCACGAACGTCGGACGATTGCTCTCACACCAAAAGTGCCAGCAACTCAAGCTCTTGCTACCCCTCACCGGCCATTCCCAGCGCATCTACAGCACCACAGACATCGGGGCTCCGGGCTTTCCCTGACGAACAGGGCTTCGACGTTTACCACCAGCTGCACCTGGGCTCCCACTGAAATAAAACCCCGAAAAATCACGAACGTCGGACGATTGCTCCCACACCAAAAGTGCCAGCAACTCAAGCTCTTGCTACCCCTCACCGGCCATTCCCAGCGCATCTACAGCACCACAGACATCGGGGATCCGGGCTTTCCCTGACCAACAGGGCTTCGACGTTTACCACCAGTTGCACCTGGGCACCCACTGAAAAAAAAAACCCCCAAAATCACAAACATCAGACGATTGCTCCCACACCGAAAGTGCCAGCCAGTCAAGCTCTTTGTGCTCCTCACCGGCCATTGGCGGCGCATCTACAGCACCACAGACATCGGGGCTCCGGGCTTTCCCTGACCAACAGGGCTTTGACGTTATACCACCCGCTGCACCTCGGCACCCACTGAAAAAAATAAACGAAAATTCACGAACATCGGACGATTGCTCCCACACCGAAAGTGCCAGCAACACAAGCTCTTCCTGCTCCTGACCGCCCTTTCCCAGCGCATCTAGAGCACCACAGACATCGCGGCTCCGGGCTTTCCCTGACCAACAGGCCTTTGACATTTACCACCAGCTGCACCTGGTTGCCCACTGAAAAAAAACCATGAAAAATCAAAAACGTCGGACGATTGCTCCCACACCAAAAGTGCCAGACAGTCAAGCTCTTGCTGCTCCTCACCTCCCATTGGCAGCGCATGTACAGCACCACAGACATCACGGCTCCGGGCTTTCCCTGACCAACAGGGCTTCGACGTTTACCACTAGCTAAACCTGGGCTCCCACTAAAAAAAAATCCCGAAAAATCAAAAACGTCCGACGATTCCTGCCACACCGAAAGTGCCAGCCTATCAAGCTCTTGCTGCTCGTCCCCGGCCATTGGCAGCACATCTACAGCACCAAAGACATCGCGGCTCCGGGCTTTCCCTGACCAACAGGGCTTCGATGTTTACCACCAGCTGCAAATGGGCGCCCACTGAAATAAAACCCCGAAAAATAACAAACGTCGGACGATTCCTCCCACACCAAAAGTGCCAGACAGTCAAGCTCTTGCTGCTACTCACCGGACTTTGGCAGGGCATCTACAGCACCACAGATATCGGGGTTCTGCGCTTTCCCTGACAAACAGGGCTTCGACGTTTACCACCAGCCGCACCTGGGCGCCCACTGAAAAAAATAAATGAAAAATCACGAACGTCGGACGATTGCTCCCACACCGAAAGTGCCAGCCAGTCAAGCTCTTGCTGCTCCTCACCGGCCATTGGCAGCGCATCTACAGCACCACAGACATCGGGGCTCCGAGCTTTCCCTGACCAACAGGGCTTCGACGTTTACCACCAGCTGCACCTGGGCGCCCACTGAAAAAAACCCCTAAAAATCAGGAACATCGGACGATTGCTCCCACATTGAAAGTGCCAGCAACACAAGCTCTTGCTGCTGCTCACTGCCCATACCCAGCGCATCTACAGCACCACAGACATCGGGGCTCCGGGCTTTCCCTGACCAACAGGGCTTCGACGTTTACCAGCAGCTGCACCTGGGCACCCACTGAAAAAAAACCTTGAAAAATCACGAAGATCGGACGATTTCTCCCACACCGAAAGTGCCAGCCAGTCAGGCTCTTGCTGCTAATCACCGCCCATTCCCAGCGCATCTACAGCACCACAGACATTTGGGCTCCGGGCTTTCCCTGACTAACAGCACTTCGACGTTTACCACCAGCTGAACATGGGTGCCCACTGAAAAAAAAACCCGAAAAAAACACAAATGTCGGACGATTGCTCCCACACCGAAAGTGCCAGCCAGTCAAGCTCTTGCTGCTCCTCACCGGCCATTGGCAGCGCATCTACAGCACCACAGATATCGGGGCTCCGGGCTTTCCCTGACCAACAGGGCTTCGACGTTTACCACCAGCTGCACCTGGGCTCCCACTGAAATAAAACCCCGAAAAATCACGAACGTCGGACGATTGCTCCCACACCAAAAGTGCCAGCAACTCAAGCTCTTGCTGCTCCTCACCTCCCATTCCCAGCGCATCTACAGCACCACAGACATCGGGGCTCTGGGCTTTCCCTGACCAACAGGGCTTCGACATTTACCACCAGCTGCACCTGGGCGCCCACTGAAATAAAACCCCGAAAAATCACGAACATCGGACGATTGCTCCCACACCAAAAGTGCCAGCAACTTAAACTCTTGCTGCTACTCACCGGACTTTGGCAGTGCATCTACAGCACCACAGAAATCGGGGTTCTGCGCTTTCCCTGACCAACAGGGCTTCGACGTTTACCACCAGCTGAACCTGGGCGCCCGCTGAAAAAAATAAAAGAAAAATCACGAACGTCGGACGATTCCTCCCACAGCAAAAGTGCCAGCCAGTCAAGCTCTTGCTGCTCCTCACCAGCCATTCCCAGCGCATCTACAGCGCCACAGACATCGCGGCTCCGGGCTTTCCCTGACCAACAGGGCTTCGACGTTTACCACCAGCTGCACCTGGTTGCCCACTGAAAAAAAAACCCTGAAAAATCAAAAACGTCGGACGATTGATCCCACACCGAAAGTGCCAGCCAGTCAAGCTCTTGCTGTTCCTCACCGGCCATTGGCAGCGCATCTACAGCACCACAGACATCGGGGCTCCGGGCTTTCCCTGACCAACAGGGCTTCGACTTTTACCATCAGCTGCACCTGGGCGCCCACTGAAAAGAACCCCGAAAAATCACGAACATCGGACGATTGCTCCCACACCGAAAGTGCCAGCAACTCAAGCTCTTGCTGCTCCTCACCGGCCACTGGAAGCGCATCTACAGCACCACAGACATCGCGGCTCCGGGCTTTCCCTGACGAACCGGGCTTCGACATTTACCACCAGCTGCACCTGGGTGCCCACTGAAAAAAAAACCCCGAAAAATCACGAACGTCGGACGATTGCTCCCACACCAAAAGTGCCAGCCAGTCAAGCTCATGCTGCTTCCAACCAGCCATTCCCAGCGCATCTACAGCGCCACAGACATCGGGGCTCCGGGCTTTCCCTGACGAACCGGGCTTCGACATTTACCACCAGCTGCACCTGGGTGCCCACTGAAAAAAAAACCCCGAAAAATCACGAACGTCGGACGATTGCTCCCACACCAAAAGTGCCAGCCAGTCAAGCTCTTGCTGCTCCTCACCGGAATTTGGCAGCCCATCTACAGCACCACAGACATCGGGGCTCCGAGCTTTCCCTGACCAACAGGGCTTCGACGTTTACCACCCGCTGCACATGGGCGCCCACTAAAAAAAATAAACGAAATATCACGAACATCAGAGTATTCCTGCCACACCTTAAATGCCAGCCAGTCAAGCTCATGCTGCTTCTCACCAGCCATTCCCAGCGCATCTACAGCACCACAGACATCGGGGCTCCGGGCTTTCCCTGACCAACAGGGCTTCGAAGTTTACCACCAGCTGCACCTGGGCGCCCACTGAAATAAAACCCCGAAAAATCACGAACGTCGGACAATTGCTCCCACACCGAAAGTGCCAGACAGTCAACCTCTAGCTGCTCCTCACCGGGCATTCCCAGCGCATCTACAGCACCACAGACATCGGGGCTCCGGGCTTTCCCTGACCAACAGGGCTTCGACATTTACCACCAGCTGCACCTGGTTATCCACTGAAAAAAAAACCCTAAAAAATCAAAAACGTCGGACAATTGCTCCCACACCAAAAGTGCCAGCCAGTCAAGCTCTTGCTGCTCCTCACCGGCCATTCCCAGCGCATCTACAGCACCACAGACATCAGGGCTCTGGACCTTCCCTGACGAACAGGGCTTCGACGTTTACCACCCGCTGCACCTGGGCTCCCACTGAAAAGAACCCCCGAAAAATCACGAACATCGGACGATTGCTCCCACACCAAAAGTGCCAGCCAGTCAAGCTCTTGCTGCTCCTCCCCGGCCACTGGCAGCGCATCTACAGCACCACAGATATCGGGGCTCCGAGCTTTCCCTGACCAAGAGGGCTTTGACGTTTACCACCAGCTGAACCTGGGCGCCCAGTGAATAAAAATCCCCAAAAATCACAAACGTCCGACGATTGCTCCCACACCCAACGTGCCAGACAGTCAAGCTCTTGCTGCTCCTCACCAGCCATTCCCAGCGCATCTACAGCACCACAGACATCGGGGCTCCGGGCATTCCCTGACCAACAGGGCTTCGACATTTACCACCAGCTGCACCTGGGCGCCCACTGAAATAAAACCCCGAAAAATCACGAACGTCGGACGATTGCACCCACACAGAAAGTGCCAGCCAGTCAAGCTCATGCTGCTCCTCACCTCCCATTCCCAGCGCATCTACAGCACCACAGACATCGGGGCTACGGGCTTTCCCTGACGAACAGCGCTTCGACGTTTACCACCAGCTGAACCTGGGCGCCCACTGAAAGTAAAACCCCGAAAAATCACGAACGTCGGACGATTGCTCCAACACCAAAAGTGCCAGCAACTCAAGCTCTGGCTGCTCCTCACCGGCCATTGCCAGCGCATCTACAGCACCACAGACATCGGGGCTCCGGGCTTTCCCTGACCAACAGGGCTTCGACGTTTACCACCAGCTGAACCTGGGCGCCCAGTGAATAAAAATCCCCAAAAATCACAAACGCCGACGATTGCTCCCACACCCAACGTGCCAGACAGTCAAGCTCTTGCTGCTCCTCACCAGCCATTGCCAGCGCATCTACAGCACCACAGACATCGGGGCTCCAGGCATTCCCTGACCAACAGGGCTTCGACGTTTACCACCAGCTGCACCTGGGCTCCCACTGAAATAAAACGCCGAAAAATCACGAATGTCGGATGATTGCTCCCACACCAAAAGTGCCAGCAACTCAAGCTCTTGCTGCTCCTCACCTCCCATTCCCAGCGCATCTACAGCACCACAGACATCGGGGCTCTGGGCTTTCCCTGACAAACAGGGCTTCGACGTTTACCACCAGCTGCACCTGGGCGCCCACTGAAATAAAACCTCGAAAAATCACGAACATCGGACGATTGCTCCCACACCAAAAGTGCCAGCAACTCAAACTCTTGCTGCTCCTCACCGGAGTTTGGCTGTGCATCTACAGCACCACAGACATCGGGGTTCTGCGCTTTCCCTGACCAACAGGGCTTCGACGTTTACCACCAGCTGAACCTGGGCGCCCGCTGAAAAAAATAAAAGAAAAATCACGAACGTCGGACGATTGCTCCCACAGCAAAAGTGCCAGCCAGTCAAGCTCTTGCTGCTCCTCACCTCCCATTCCCAGCGCATCTACAGCACCACAGACATCGGGGCTCCGGGCTTTCCCTGACCAACAGGGCTTCGACGTTTACCACCAGCTGCACTTGGTTGCCCAGTGAAAAAAAAACCCTGAAAAATCAAAAACGTCGGACGATTGATCCCACACCGAAAGTGCCAGCAACTCAAGCTCTTGCTGCTCCTCACCGGCCACTGGCAGCGCATCTACAGCACCACAGACATCGGGGCTCCGGGCTTTCCCTGACGAACCGGGCTTCGACATTTACCACCAGCTGCACCTGGGTGCCCCCTGAAAAAAAAACCCCAAAAATCACAAACGTCGGACGATTCCTGCCACACCTTAAATGCCAGCCTGTCAAGCTCTTGCTGCTCCTCACCGGCCATTCCCAGCGCATCTACAACACCGCAGACATCGGGTCTCCGGGCTTTCCCTGACCAACAGGGCTTCGACGTTTACCACTCGCTGAACCTGGGCTCCCACTGAAAAGAACCCCGAAAAATCACGAACATTGGACGATTGCTCCCACACCGAAAGTTCCAGCCAGTCAAGCTCTTGCTGCTCCTCCCCGGCCACTGGCAGCGCATCTACAACACCACAGACATCGGGGCTCCGAGCTTTCCCTGACGAACAGGGCTTCGACGTTTACCACTCGCTGCACCTGGGCTCCCACTGAAAAGAACCCCGAAAAATCACGAACATCGGACGATTGCTCCCACACCGAAAGTTCCAGCCAGTCAAGCTCTTGCTGCTCCTCCCCGGCCACTGGCAGCGCATCTACAGCACCACAGACATCGGGGCTCCGAGCTTTCCCTGACCAACAGAGCTTCGACGTTTACCACCAGCTGCACCTGGGCGCCCACTGAAATAAAACCCCGAAAAATCACAAACGTCGGACGATTCCTACCCCACAGAAAGTGCCAGCAACTCAAGCTCTTGCTGTTCCTCACCGGACTTTGGCAGTGCATCTACAGCACCACAGACATCACGGCTCCGGGCTTTCCCTGACCAACAGGGCTTCGACGTTTACCACCAGCTGCACCTGGGCGCCCACTGAAATAAAACCCCGAAAAATCACGAACGTCGGACGATTGCTCCCACAACGAAAGTGCCAGCCAGTCAAGCTCTTGCTGCTCCTCCCCGGCCATTGGCAGCGCATCTACAGCACCACAGACATCGTGGCTCCGGGCTTTCCCTGACCAACAGGCCTTCGATATTTACCACCAGCTGCACCTGGTTGCCCAGTGAAAATAAACCCTGAAAAATGACGAACGTCGGACGATTGCTCCCACACCAAAAGTGCCAGCCAGTCAAGCTCATGCTGCTCCTCAACGGACAGTGGCAGTGCATCTACAACACCACAGACATCGGGGCTCCGGGCATTCCCTGACGAACAGGGCTTCGACGTTTACCACTCGCTGCACCTGGGCTCCCACTGAAAAGAACACCGAAAAATCACGAACGTCGGACGATTGCTCTCACACCAAAAGTGCCAGACAGTCAAGCTCTTGCTGCTGCTCACCGGCCATTGCCAGCCCATCTACAGCACGACAGACATCGGGGCTCCGGGCTTTCCCTGACCAACAGGGCTTCGACATTTACCACCAGCTGCACCTGGGCGCCCACTGAAAAAAATAAACGAAATATCACGAACATCAGACGAGTGCTCCCACACCGAAAGTGCCAGCCAGTCAAGCTCATGCTGCTTCTCACCAGCAATTCCCAGCGCATCTACAGCACCACAGACATCGGGGCTCCGGGCTTTCCCTGACCAACAGGGCTTCGACGTTTACCACCCGCTGCAGCTGGGCGCCCACTGAAATAAAACCCCGAAAAATCACGAACGTCGGACGATTGCTCCCACACCAAAAGTGCCAGCCAGTCAAGCTCTTGCTGCTCCTCACCAGCCATTGGAGGCGCATCTACAGCACCACAGACATCGGGGCTCCGGGCATTCCCTGACCAACAGGGCTTCGACATTTACCACCAGCTGCACCTGGGCGCCCACTGAAATAAAACCCCGAAAAATCACGAACGTCGGACGATTCCTCCCACACCGAAAGTGCCAGCAACTCAAGCTCTTGCTGCTCCTCACCGGCCATTGGCAGCGCATCTACAGCACCACAGATATCGGGGCTCCGAGCTTTCCCTGACCAACAGGGCTTCGACGTTTACCACCAGCTGCACCTGGGCGCCCACTGAAATAAAACCCCGAAGAATAACAAACGTCGGACGATTCCTCCCACACCGAAAGTGCCAGCAACTCAAGCTCTTGCTGCTGCTCACCGGACTTTGGCAGTGCATCTACAGCACCACAGACATCGGGGTTCTGCGCTTTCTTTGACCAACAGGGCTTCGACATTTACCATCAGCTGCACCTGGGCGCCCACTGAAAAAAATAAACGAAAAATCACGAACATCGGACGATTGCTCCCACAGTGAAAGTGCCAGCAACTCAAGCTCTTGCTGCTCCTCACCGGCCATTGGCAGCGCATCTACAGCACCACAGACATCGGGGCTCCGGGCTTTCCCTGACCAACAGGGCTTCGACGTTTACCACTCGCTGCACCTGGGCTCCCACTGAAAAGAACCCCGAAAAATCACAAACGTCGGATGATTGCTCCCACACCCAAAGTGCCAGCAACACAAGCTCTTGCTGCTCCTCACCGGCGATTGGCAGCGCATCTACAGCACCACAGACATCGGGGCTCCGGGCTTTCCCTGACGAACAGGGCTTCGACGTTTACCACCAGCTGAGCCTGGGCGCCCACTGAAAGTAAAACCCCGAAGAATCACGAACGTCGGACGATTGCTACCACACCGAAAGTGCCAGCCTGTCAAGCTCTAGCTGCTCCTCACCGCCCATTCCCAGCGCATCTACAGCACCACAAACATCGGGGCTCCGGGCTTTCCCTGACCAACAGGGCTTCGACATTTACCACCAGCTGCAGCTGGCCGCCCACTGAAAAAAAACCCGAAAAATCATGAACATCGGACGATTGCTCCCACACCGAAAGTGCCAGCAACTCAAGCTCTTGCTGCTCCTCACCAGCCATTGGCAGCGAATCTACAGCACTACAGACATTGGGCTTCTGCGCCTTCCCTGACCAACAGGGCTTCGACATTTACCACCAGCTGCACCTGGGTGCCCCCTGAAAAAAAAATCCCAAAAATCACAAACGTCCGACGATTCCTCCCACACCGAAAGTGCCAGCCTGTCAAGCTCTTGCTGCTTGTCCCCGGCCATTGGCAGCGCATCTACAGCACAACAGACATCGGGGCTCTGGGCTTTCCATGACCAACAGGGCTTCGACATTTACCACCAGCTGAACCTGGGCGACCTCTGAAAAAAAATCCACGAAAAATCACGAACATCGGACGATTTCTCCCACACCGAAAGTGCCAGCCTGTCAAGCTCTTGCTGCTCCTCACCAGCCATTCCCAGCGCATCTACAGCACCACAGACATCGGGGCTCCGGGCTTTCCCTGACAAACAGGGCTTCGACGATTACCACCAGCTGCACCTGGGCGCCCCCTGAAATAAAACCCCGAAAAATCACGAACGTCGGACGATTGCTCCCACAGCGAAAGTGCCACCAACTCAAGCTCTTGCTGCTCCTCACCGGACTTTGGCAGTGCATCTACAGCACCACAGACATCGGGGTTCTGCGCTTTCCCTGACCAACAGGGCTTCGACGTTTACCACCAGCTGAACCTGGCGCCCACTGAAAAAAATAAAAGAAAAATCACGAACATCGGACGATTGCTCCCACACCGAAAGTGCCAGCCAGTCAAGCTCTTGCTGCTCCTCACCGGCCATTGGCAGTGCATCTACAGCACCACAGACATCGGGGCTCCGAGCTTTCCCTGAACAACAGGGCTTCGACATTTACCACCAGCTGCACCTGGTTACCCACTGAAATAAAACCCTGAAAAATCAAAAACGTCAAACGATTGCTCCCACACTGCAAGTGCCAGCAACTCAAGCTCTTCCTGCTACTCACCTCCCATTCCCAGCGCATCTACAACACCACAGACATCGGGGCTCCGAGCTTTCCCTGACCAACAGGGCTTCGACGTTTACCACCAGCTGCACCTGGGCGCCCACTGAAATAAAACCCCGAAAAATAAAAAACGTCGGACGATTCCTCCCACACCGAAAGTGCCAGCAACTCAAGCTCTTGCTGCTACTCACCAGCCATTGGCAGCGCATCTACAGCACCACAGACATAGGGGCTCCGGGCTTTCCCTGACCAACAGGGCTTCGACGTTTACCACCAGCTGAACCTGGGCGCCCACTGAAGAAAATAAACGAAAAATCACGAACATCGCACGATTGCTCCCACAGCGAAAGTGCCAGCCAGTCAAGCTCTTGCTGTTCCTCACTGGCCATTGGCAGCGCATCTACAGGACCACAGAGATCGCGGCTCCGGGCTTTCCCTGACCAACAGGGCTTCGACATTTACCACCAGCTGCACCTGGTTACCCACTGAAAAAAAATCCTGAAAAATCAAAAACGTCGGACGATTGATCCCACACCAAAAGTGCCAGCAACACAAGCTCTTGCTGCTCCTCACCGGCCACTGGCAGCGCATCTACAGCACCACAGACATCGGGGCTCCGGGCTTTCCATGACCAACAGGGCTTCGACGTTTAGCACCCGCTGCAGCTGGGCGCTCACTAAAAAAAAAACGAAAAATCATGAACATCGGACGATTGCTCCCACACCGAAAGTGCCAGCAACACAAGCTCTTGCTGCTCCACACCGGCCATTGGCAGCGCATCTACAGCACCACAGACATCGGGGCTCCGGGCTTTCCCTGACCAACAGGGCTTCGACGTTTACCACCAGCTGCACCTGGGCGCCCACTGAAAAAAAAACCCGGAAAAATCACGAACATCGGACGATTGCTCCCACACCAAAAGTGCCAGCAACACAAGCTCTCGCTGCTCCTCACCGGCCATTCCCAGCGCATCTACAGCACCACAGACATCGGGGCTCTTGGCTTTCCCGGACCAACAGGGCTTCGACGTTTACCATCAGCTGCACCTGGGCGCCCACTGAAAAGAACCCCGAAAAATCACGAACGTCGGACGATTGCTCCCACACCGAAAGTGCCAGCAACTCAAGCTCTTGCTGCTCCTCACCGGCCACTGGCAGCGCATCTACAGCACCACAGACATCGGGGCTCCGGGCTTTCCCTGACGAACCGGGCTTCGACATTTACCACCAGCTGCACCTGGGTGCCCCCTGAAAAAAAAACCCCAAAAATCACAAACGTCGGACGATTCCTGCCACACCTTAAATGCCAGCCTGTCAACCTCTTGCTGCTCCTCACCGGCCATTCCCAGCGCATCTACAACACCGCAGACATCGGGGCTCCGAGCTTTCCCTGACGAACAGGGCTTCGACGTTTACCACTCGCTGTACCTGGGCTCCCACTGAAAAGAACCCCGAAAAATCACGAACATCGGACGATTGCTCCCACACCCAACGTTCCAGCCAGTCAAGCTCTTGCTGCTCCTCCCCGGCCACTGGCAGCGCATCTACAGCACCGCAGATATCGGGGCTCCGGGCTTTCCCTGACGAACAGGGCTTCGACGATTACCACCAGCTGCACCTGGGCGCCCCCTGAAATAAAACCCCGAAAAATCACAAACATCGGACGATTCCTCCCACACAAAAAGTGCCAGCAACTCAAGCTCTTCCTGATCCTCACCGGACTTTGGCAGTGCATCTACAGCACCACAGACATCACAGCTCCGGGCTTTCCCTGACCAACAGGGCTTCGACGTTTACCACCAGCTGCACCTGGGCGCCCACTGGAAAAAATAAACAAAATATCACCAACATCAGACAATTGCTCCCACACCGAAAGTGCCAGCCATTCAAGCTCATGCTGCTTCTAACCAGCAATTCCCTGCGCATCTACAGCGCCACAGACATCGGGGCTCCGGGCTTTCCCTGACCAACAGGGCTTCGACGTTTATCACCCGCTGCAGCTGGGCGCCCACTGAAATAAAACCCCGAAAAATCACGAACGTCGGACGATTGCTCCCACAACGAAAGTGCCAGCCAGTCAAGCTCTTGCTGCTCCTCACCGGCCATTCCCAGCACATCTACAGCACCACAGACATCGGGGCTCCGGGCTTTCCCTGACCAACAGGGCTTCGACGTTTACCACCCGCTGCACATGGGCGCCCACTAAAAAAAATAAACGAAATATCACAAACATGAGACGATTCCTGCCACACCTTAAATGCCAGCCAGTCAAGCTCATGCTGCTTCTCACCAGCCATTCCCAGCGCATCTACAGCACCACAGACATCGGGGCTCCGGGCTTTCCCTGACCAACAGGGCTTCGAAGTTTACCACCAGCTGCACCTGGGCGCCCACTGAAATAAAACCCCGAAAAATCACGAACGGCGGACAATTGCTCCCACACCGAAAGTGCCAGACAGTCAACCTCTAGCTGCTCCTCACCGGGCATTCCCAGCGCATCTACAGCACCACAGACATCGGGGCTCCGGGCTTTCCCTGACCAACAGGGCTTCGACATTTACCACCAGCTGCACCTGGTTACCCACTGAAAAAAAAACCCTAAAAAATCAAAAACGTCGGACAATTGCTCCCACACCGAAAGTGCCAGCCAGTCAAGCTCTTGCTGCGCCTCACCGGCCATTCCCAGCGCATCTACAGCACCACAGACATCGGGGCTCCGGGCATTCCCTGACCAACAGGGCTTCGACATTTACAACCAGCTGCACCTGGGCGCCAACTGAAATAAAACCCCGAAAAATCACGAACGTCGGACGATTCCTCCCACACCGAAAGTGCCAGCCAGTCAAGCTCATGCTGCTACTCACCTCCCATTCCCAGCGCATCTACAGCACCACAAACATCGGGGCTCTGGGCTTTCCCTGACCAACAGGGCTTCGACGTTTACCACCAGCTGAACCTGGGCGCCCACTGAAAATAACCCCCAAAAATCACGAACGTCGGACGATTGCACCCACATCGAAAGTGCCAGCACGTCAGCCTCTTGCTGCTCCTCCCCGGCCATTGGCCGCGCATCTACAGCACTGCAGACATCAGGGCTCCGGGCTTTCCCTGACCAACAGGGCTTCGACGTTTACCACCAGCTGCACCTCGGCGCCCACTGAAAAAACTAAACGAAAAATCACGAACATCGGACGATTGCTCCCACACCGCAAGTGCCAGCCTGTCAAGCTCTTGCTGCTCCTCACCGGCCATTCCCAGCGCATCTACAGCACCACAGACATCGGGGTTCTGCGCTTTCCCTGACCAACAGGGCTTCGACGATTACCACCAGCTGCACCTGGGCGACCTCTGAAATAAAACCCCGAAATATAACAAACGTCGGACGATTGCTCCCACACCGAAAGTGCCAGCCAGTCAAGCTCTTGCTGTTCCTCACCGGCCATTGGCAGCGCATCTACAACACCACAGACATCGCGGCTCCGGGCTTTCCCTGACGAACAGGGCATCAACGTTTACCACCAGTTGAACCTGGGCGCCCACTGAAAAGAACCCCGAAAAATCACGAACGTCGGACGATTGCTCCCACACCGAAAGTGCCAGAAACTCAAGCTCTTGCTGCTCCTCACCGGCCATTGGCAGCGCATCTACAGCACCACAGACATCGGGGCTCCGGGCTTTCCCTGACCAACAGGGCTTCGACATTTACCACCAGCTGAACCTGGGCGCCCAGTGAATAAAAACCTTGAAAAAATCACAAACGTCCGACGATTGCTCCCACACCCAACGTTCCAGCCATTCAAGCTCTTGCTGCTACTCACCTCCCATTCCCAGCGCATCTACAGCACCACAGACATCGGGGCTCTAGGCTTTCCCTGACCAACAGGGCTTCGACATTTACCACCAGCTGAACCTGGGCGCCCACTGAAAAAAATAAACGAAAAATCACGAACGTCGGACGATTGCTCCCACACCGAAATTGCCAGCCCGTCAAGGTGTAGGTGCTCCTCACCTTCCATTCCCAGCGCATCTACAACACCACAGACATCGGGGCTCCGAGCTTTCCCTGACCAACAGGGCTTCGACATTTACCACCAGCTGCACCTGGGCTCCCACTGAAATAAAACCCCGAAAAATCACGAACGTCGGACGATTGCTCGCACACCGAAAGTGCCAGCCAGTCAAGCTCTTGCTGTTCCTCACCGGACAGTAGCAGTGCATCTACAGCACCACAGACATCAGGGCTCCGGGCTTTCCCTGACCAACAGGGCTTCGACGTTTACAACTAGCTAAACCTGGGCTCCCACTAAAAAAAAATCCCGAAAAATCAGAAACGTTCGACGATTCCTCGCACACCGAAAGTGCCAGCCTGTCAAGCTCTTTGTGCTCCTCCCCGGCCATTGGCAGCGCATCTACAGCACCACAGATATCGGGGCTCCGGGCTTTCCCTGACCAACAGGGCTTCGACGTTTACCACCCGCTGCACCAGGGCTCCCACTGAAATAAAACCCCGAAAAATCACAAACATCGGACGATTCCTCCCACACCGAAAGTGCCAGCAACTCAAGCTCTTGCTGTTCCTCACCAGCCATTGGCAGCGCATCTACAGCACCACAGACATCGGGGCTCTGGGCTTTCCCTACCCAACAGGGCTTCGACGTTTACCACCAGCTGAACCTGGGCGCCCAGTGAATAAAAACCTTGAAAAAATCACAAACGTCCGACGATTGCTCCCACACCCAACGTTCCAGCCATTCAAGCTCTTGCTGCTACTCACCTCCCATTCCCAGCGCATCTACAGCACCACAGACATCGGGGCTCTAGGCTTTCCCTGACCAACAGGGCTTCGACATTTACCACCAGCTGAACCTGGGCGCCCACTGAAAAAAATAAACGAAAAATCATGAACATCGGACGATTGCTCCCACACCGAAAGTGCCAGCAACTCAAGCTCTTGCTGCTACTCACCGGACTTTGGCAGTGCATCTACAGCACCACAGACATCGGGGTTCTGCGCTTTCCCTGACCAACAGGGCTTCGACGTTTACCACCAGCTGCACCGGGGCGCCCACTGAAAAAAATAAACGAAAAATCACGAACATCGGACGATTGCTCCCACACCGAAAGTGCCAGCAACTCAAGCTCTTGCTGCTCCTCACCGGCCATTCCCAGCGCATCTACAGCACCACAGACATCGGGGCTCCGGGCTTTCCCTGACCAACAGGGCTTTGACGTTTACCACCAGCTGCACCTGGGCGCCCACTGAAAAAAAATCCCGAAAAATCACGAACGTCGGACGATTGCTCCCACACCGAAAGTGCCAGCCTGTGAAGCTCTTGCTGCTCCTCACCAGCCCTTCCCAGCGCATCTACAGCACCACAGACATCGGGGCTCCGGGCTTTCCCTGACGAACAGGGCTTCGACGATTACCACCAGCTGCACCTGGGCGCCCACTGAAAAAAATAAACGAAATATCACGAACATCAGACGATTGCTCCCACACCGAAAGTGCCAGCCAGTCAAGCTCTTGTTGCTACTCACCTCCCATTCCCAGCACACCTACAGCACCACAGACATCGGGGCTCCGGGCTTTCCCTGACCAACAGGGCTTCGACATTTACCACCAGCTGCACCTGGGCTCCCACTGAAAAGAACCCCGAAAAATCACAAACGTCGAACGATTGCTCCCACACCGAAATTGCCAGCCCGTCAAGGTGTAGGTGCTCCTCACCTTCCATTCCCAGCGCATCTACAACACCACAGACATCGGGGCTCCGAGCTTTCCCTGACCAACAGGGCTTCGACATTTACCACCAGCTGCACCTGGGCTCCCACTGAAATAAAACCCCGAAAAATCACGAACGTCGGACGATTGCTCGCACACCGAAAGTGCCAGCCAGTCAAGCTCTTGCTGTTCCTCACCGGACAGTAGCAGTGCATCTACAGCACCACAGACATCAGGGCTCCGGGCTTTCCCTGACCAACAGGGCTTCGACGTTTACAACTAGCTAAACCTGGGCTCCCACTAAAAAAAAATCCCGAAAAATCAGAAACGTTCGACGATTCCTCGCACACCGAAAGTGCCAGCCTGTCAAGCTCTTGCTGCTCCTCCCCGGCCATTGGCAGCGCATCTACAGCACCACAGATATCAGGGCTCCGGGCTTTCCCTGACCAACAGGGCTTCGACGATTTCACCAGCTGCACATGGCCGCCCACTGAAAAAAATAAACGAAAATTCACGAACATCGGACGATTACTCCCACACCGAAAGTGCCAGACAGTCAAGCTCTAGCTGCTCCTCACCGGCCATTCCCAGCGCATCTACAGCACCACAGATATCGGGGCTCCGGGCTTTCCCTGACCAACAGGGCTTCGACGTTTACCACCCGCTGCACCAGGGCTCCCACTGAAATAAAACCCCGAAAAATCACAAACATCGGACGATTCCTCCCACACCGAAAGTGCCAGCAACTCAAGCTCTTGCTGTTCCTCACCAGCCATTGGCAGCGCATCTACAGCACCACAGACATCGGGGCTCTGGGCTTTCCCTACCCAACAGGGCTTCGACGTTTACCACCAGCTGAACCTGGGCGCCCAGTGAATAAAAACCTTGAAAAAATCACAAACGTCCGACGATTGCTCCCACACCCAACGTTCCAGCCATTCAAGCTCTTGCTGCTACTCACCTCCCATTCCCAGCGCATCTACAGCACCACAGACATCGGGGCTCCGGGCTTTCCCTGACCAACAGGGCTTCGACATTTACCACCAGCTGAACCTGGGCGCCCACTGAAAAAAATAAACGAAAAATCATGAACATCGGACGATTGCTCCCACACCGAAAGTGCCAGCAACTCAAGCTCTTGCTGCTACTCACCGGACTTTGGCAGTGCATCTACAGCACCACAGACATCGGGGTTCTGCGCTTTCCCTGACCAACAGGGCTTCGACGTTTACCACCAGCTGCACCGGGGCGCCCACTGAAAAAAATAAACGAAATATCACGAACATCAGACGATTGCTCCCACACCGAAAGTGCCAGCCAGTCAAGCTCTTGTTGCTCCTCCCCGGCCATTGCCAGCACATCTACAGCACCACAGACATCGGGGCTCCGGGCTTTCCCTGACCAACAGGGCTTCGACATTTACCACCAGCTGCACCTCGGCTCCCACTGAAAAGAACCCCGAAAAATCACAAACGTCGAACGATTGCTCCGACACCAAAAGTGCCAGCCAGTCAAGCTCTTGCTGCTCCTCACCGGCCATTGCCAGCGCATCTACAGCACCACAGACATCGGGGCTCCGGGCTTTCCCTGACCAACAGGCCTTCGACGTTTACCACCAGCTGCACCTGGGCGCCCACTGAAATAAAACCCCGAAAAATCACGAACGTCGGACGATTGCTCCCACAACGAAAGTGCCAGGAACTCAAGCTCTTGCTGCTACTCACCGGACTTTGGCAGTGCATCTACAGCACCACAGACATTGGGGTTCTGCGCTTTCCCTAACCAACAGGGCTTCGACGTTTACCACCAGCTGAACCTGGGCGCCCACTGAAAAAAATAAACGAAAAATCACGAACATCGGACGATTGCTCCCACACCGAAAGTGCCAGCAACTCAAGCTCTTGCTGCTACTCACCGCCCATTGGCAGCGCATCTACAGCACCACAGACATCGGGGCTCCGGGCTTTCCCTGACCAACAGGGCTTCGACGTTTACCACTCGCTGAACCTGGGCTCCCACTGAAAAAAACCCCGAAAAATCACGAACGTCGGACGATTCCTCCCACACCGAAAGTGCCAGCAACTCAAGCTCTTGCTGCTACTCACCGGACTTTGGCAGTTCATCTACAGCACCACAGACATCGGGGTTCTGCGCTTTCCCTGAACAACAGGGCTTCGACGTTTACCATCAGCTGCACCTGGGCGCCCACTGAAAAAAATAAACGAAAAATCACGAACATCGGACGATTGCTCCCACACCGAAAGTGCCAGCCTGTCAAGCTCTTGCTGCTCCTCACCGCCCATTCCCAGCGCATATACAACACCACAGACATCGGGGCTCTGGGCTTTCCCGGACCAACAGGGCTTCGACGTTTACCACCCGCTGCACCTGGGCGCCCACTGAAAAAAATAAACGAAAAATCACGAACGTCGGACGATTGCTCCCACACCGAAATTGCCAGCCCGTCAAGCTGTAGGTGCTCCTCACCTTCCATTCCCAGTGCATCTACAACACCACAGACATCGGGGCTCCGAGCTTTCCCTGACCAACAGGGCTTCGACATTTACCAACAGCTGCACCTGGGCTCCCACTGAAATAAAACCCCGAAAAATCACGAACGTCGGACGATTGCTCCCACACCGAAAGTGCCAGCCAGTCAAGCTCTTGCTGTTCCTCACCGGACAGTGGCAGTGCATCTACAGCACCACAGACATCGGGGCTCCGGGCTTTCCCTGACGAACAGGGCTTCAACGTTTACCACTCGCTGAACCTGGGCTCCCACTGAAATAAAACCCCGAAAAATCACGAACGTCGGACGATTGCTCCCACACCAAAAGTGCCAGACAGTCAAGCTCTTGCTGCCTGTCACCAGACTTTGGCAGTGCATCTACAGCACCACAGACATCGGGGTTCTGAGCTTTCTTTGACCAACAGGGCTTCGACGTTTACCACCAGCTGAACCTGGGCACCCGCTGAGAAAAATAAAAGAAAAATCACGAACATCGGACGATTGCTCCCACACTGAAAGTGCCAGCCAGTCAAGCTCTTGCTGCTCCTCACCGGCCATTGGCAGCGCATCTACAGCACCACAGACATCGGGGCTCCGGGCTTTCCCTGACCAACAGGGCTTCGACGTTTACCACCCGCTGCACCTGGTTGCCCACTGAAGAAAAAACCCCAAAAATCACAAATGTCGGACGATTCCTGCCACACCTTAAATGCCAGCCTGTCAACCTCTTGCTGCTCCTCACCGCCCATTCCCAGCGCATCTACAACACCACAGACATCGGGGCTCCGGGCTTTCCCTGACCAACAGGGCTTCGACGTTTACCACCAGCTGAACCTGGGCGCCCACTGATAAAAATAAACGAAAAATCACGAACATCGGACGATTGCTCCCACACCCAAAGTGCCAGCAACTCAAGCTCTTGCTGCTACTCACCGCCCATTGGCAGCGCATCTACAGCACCACAGACATCGGGGCTCCGGGCTTTCCCTGACCAACAGGGCTTCGACGTTTACCACCAGCTGCACCTGGGCGCCCACTGAAAAAAACCCCGAAAAATCACGAACGTCGGACGATTGCACCCACATCGAAAGTGCCAGCATGTCAGCCTCTTGCTGCTCCTCACCGGCCATTGGCGGCGCATCTACAGCACCACAGAGATCGGGGTTCTGCGCTTTCCCTGACCAACAGGGCTTCGACGTTTACCACCAGCTGAACCTGGGCGCCCACTGAAAAAAATAAACTAAAAATCACGAATGTCGGACGATTGCTCCAGCACCGAAAGTGCCAGCCTGTCAAGCTGTAGCTACTCCTCACCAGCCATTCCCAGCGCATCTACAGCACCACAGACATCGGGGCTCCGGGCTTTCCCTGACCAACAGGGCTTCGACATTTACCACCAGCTGCACCTGGGTGCCCCCTGAAAAAAAAAACCCCCAAAATAACAAATGTCGGACGATTCCTGCCACACCTTAAATGCCAGCCGGTCAAGCTCTTGCTGCTCCTCACCGCCCATTCCCAGCGCATCTACAGCACCACAGACATCGGGGCTCCGGACTTTCCTTGACGAACAGGGCTTCGACGTTTATCACCAGCTGCACCTGGGCTCCCACTGAAAAGAACCCCCAAAAAATCACGAACATCGGTCGATTGCTCCCACACCTTAAATGCCAGCCGGTCAAGCTCTTGCTGCTCCTCACCGCCCATTCCCAGCGCATCTACAGCACCACAGACATCGGGGCTCTGGGCTTTCCCTGACCAACAGGGCTTCGACGTTTACCACCAGCTGCACCTGGCCTCCCACTGAAAATAACCCCGAAAAATCACGAACGTCGGACGATTGCACCCACATCGAAAGTGCCATCATGTGAGCCTCTTGCTGCTCCTCACCGGCCATTGGCAGCGCATCTACAGCACCAGAGATATCGGGGCTCCGAGCTTTCCCTGATTAACAGGGCTTCGATGTTTACCACCAGCTGCACCTGGGCGCCCACTGAAAAAAACCCCCAAAAATCACGAACGTCGGATGATTGCACCCACATCGTAAGTGCCAGCATGTCAGCCTCTTGCTGCTCCTCACCGGCCATTGGCAGCGCATCTACAGCACCACAGACATCGGGGCTCCGCGCTTTCCCTGACCAACAGGGCTTCGACGTTTACCACCAGCTGCACCTGGGCGCCCACTGAAAAAAAAATCCCCCAAAATCACGAACATCAGACGATTGCTCCCACACCGAAAGTGCCAGCCAGTCAAACTCTTTGTGCTCCTCACCGGACATTGGCAGCACATCTACAGCACCACAGACATCGGGGTTCTGCGCTTTCCCTGACCAACAGGGCTTCGACGTTTACCACCAGCTGAACCTGGGCGCCCACTGAAAAAAATAAACGAAAAATCATGAACATCGGACGATTGCTCCCACACCGAAAGTGCCAGCCAGTCAAGCTCTTGCTGCTCCTCCCCGGCCATTGGCAGCGCATCTACAGCACCACAGACATCGGGGCTCCGGGCTTTCCCTGACCAACAGGGCTTCGACGTTTACCACCAGCTGAACCTGGGCGCCCAGTGAATAAAAATCCCCAAAAATCACAAACGTCCGACGATTGCTCCCACACTGAAAGTGCCAGCAACTCAAGCTCTTGCTGCTCCTCACCACCCATTCCCAGCGCATCTACAGCACCACAGACATCGGGGCTCTGGGCTTTCCCTGACCAACAGGGCTTCGACATTTACCACCAGCTGCACCTGTGCGCCCACTGAAAGTAAAACCCTGAAAAATCACGAACGTCGGACGATTGCTCCCACACCGAAAGTGCCAGCCAGTCAAGCTCTTGCTGCTCCTCACCGGCCATTGGCAGCGCATCTACAGCACCACAGACATCGGGGCTCCGGGCTTTCCCTGACCAACAGGGCTTCGACATTTACCACCAGCTGCACCTGGTTGCGCACTGAAATAAAACCCCGAAAAATCACGAACGTCGGACGATTGCTCCCACACCAAAAGTGCCAGCCAGTCAAGCTCTTCCTGCTCCTCACCGGACAGTGGCAGTGCATCTACAGCACCACAGACATCGGGGCTCCGGGCTTTCCCTGACCAACAGGGCTTCAACGTTTAACACCAGCTGCACCTGGGCGCCCACTGAAATAAAACCCCGAAAAATCACGAACGTCGGACGATTCCTCCCACACCAAAAGTGCCAGCAACTCAAGCTCTTGCTGCTACTCACCGGACTTTGGCAGTGCATCTACAGCGCCACAGACATCGGGGTTCTGCGCTTTCCCTGACCAACAGGGCTTAGAAGTTTACCACCAGCTGAACCAGGGCGCCCACTGAAATAAAACCCCGAAAAATCACCAACGTCCGACGATTGCTCCCACACCCAAAGTGCCAGCCAGTCAAGCTCTTGCTGCTCCTCACCGGCCATTGGCAGCACATCTACAGCACCACAGATATCGGGGCTCCGAGCTTTCCCTGACCAACAGGGCTTCAACTTTTACCACCAGCTGCACCTGGGCGCCCACTGAAATAAAACCCCGAAAAATCACGAACGTCGGACGATTCCTCCCACACCGAAAGTGCCAGCAACTCAAGCTCTTGCTGCTACTCACCGGACTTCGGCAGCGCATCTACAGCACCACAGACATCGGGGTTCTGCGCTTTCCCTGAACAACAGGGCTTCAAGGTTTACCACCAGCTGCACCTGGGCGCCCACTGAAAAAAATAAACGAAAAATCACAAACATCGCACGATTGCTCCCACACCGAAAGTGCCAGCCAGTCAAGCTCTTGCTGCTCCTCACCGGCCATTCCCAGCGCATCTACAGCACCACAGACATCGGGGCTCCGGGCTTTCCCTGACCAACAGGGCTTCGACATTTACCACCAGCTGCACCTGGTTACCCACTGAAAAAAAACCCTGAAAAATCAAAAACGTCGGACGATTGCTCCCACACCGAAAGTGCCAGCAACTCAAGCTCTTGCTGCTCCTCACCGGCCATTGGCAGCGCATCTACAGCACCACAGACATCGGGGCTCCGGGCTTTCCCTGACCAACAGGGCTTCGACGTTTACCACCAGCTGAACCTGGGCGCCCACTGAAAAAAAACCCCGAAAAATCACGAACATCGGACGATTGCTCCCACACCGAAAGTGCCAGCAAGTCAAGCTCTTGCTGCTCCTCACCGCCCATTGGCAGCGCATCTACAGCACCACAGACATCGGGGCTCCGGGCTTTCCCTGACGAACAGGGCTTCGACATTTACCACCAGCTGCACCTGGGTGCCCCCTGAAAAAAAAACCCCAAAAATCACAAATGTCGGACGATTCCTGCCACACCTTAAATGCCAGCCTGCCAAGCTCTTGCTGCTCCTCACCGGCCATTCCCAGCGCATCTACAGCACCACAGACATCAGGGCTCTGGACTTTCCCTGACGAACAGGGCTTCGACGTTTACCACCAGCTGCACCTGGGCTCCCACTGAAAAAAAACCCTGAAAAATCAAAAACGTCGGACGATTGCTCCCACACCAAAAGTGCCAGCAACTCAATCTCTTGCTGCTCCTCACCGGCCATTGGCAGCGCATCTACAGCACCACAGACATCGCGGCTCTGGGCTTTCCCTGACGAACCGGGCTTCGACATTTACCACCAGCTGCACCTGGGTGCCCCCTGAAAAAAAAACCCCAGAAATCACAAATGTCGGACGATTCCTGCCACACCTTAAATGCCAGCCTGTCAAGCTCTTGCTGCTACTCACCGGCCATTCCCAGCGCATCTACAGCACCACAGACATCGGGACTCCGGGCTTTCCCTGACGAACAGGGCTTCGACATTTACCACCAGCTGCACCTGGTTACCCACTGAAAAAAAACCCTGAAAAATCAAAAACGTCGGACGATTGCTCCCACACCGAAAGTGCCAGCCTGTCAAGCTCTTGCTGCTCCTCACCGGCCATTCCCAGCGCATCTACAGCACCACAGACATCGGGGCTGCGGGCTTTCCCTGACCAACTGTGCTTCGACGTTTACCACCAGCTGAACCTGGGCGCCCACTGAAATAAAACCCCCAAAAATCACGAACGTCGGACGATTGCTCCCACACCGAAAGTGCCAGCCTGTCAAGCTCTTGCTGCTCCTCACCGGCCATTCCCAGCGCATCTAGAGCACCACAGACATCGGGGCTCCGGGCTTTCCCTGACCAACAGGCCTTAGAAGTTTACTACCAGCTGAACCTGGGCGCCCACTGGAAAAAAAATCCCCAAATATCACAAACGTCGGACGATTGCTCCCACACCGAATGTCCCAGCCAGTCACGCTCTTGCTGCTCCTCACCGGCCATTGGCCGCGCATCTACAGCACCACAGACATCGGGGCTCTGGGCTTTCCCTGACCAAAGGGGCTTCGACGTTTACCACCAGCTGTACATGGGCGCCCACTAAAAAAAATAAACGAAATATCACGAACATCAGACGATTCCTGCCACACCTTAAATGCCAGCCAGTCAAGCTCATGCTGCTTCTCACCAGCCGTTCCCAGCGCATCTACAGCACCACAGACATCGGGGCTCCGGGCTTTCCCTGACCAACAGGGCTTCGAAGTTTACCACCAGCTGCACCTGGGCGCCCACTGAAATAAAACCCCGAAAAATCACGAACGTCGGACAATTGCTCCCACACCGAAAGTGCCAGACAGTCAAGCTCTAGCTGCTCCTCACCGGGCATTACCAGCGCATCTACAGCACCACAGACATCGGGGCTCCGGGCTTTCCCTGACCAACAGGGCTTCGACATTTACCACCAGCTGCACATGGGCGCCCACTGAAAAAAAAACCCTAAAAAATCAAAAACGTCGGACAATTGCTCCCACACCGAAAGTGCCAGCCAGTCAAGCTCTTGCTGCTCCTCCCCAGCCATTCCCAGCGCATCTACAGCACCACAGACATCGGGGCTCCGGGCTTTCCCTGACCAACAGGCCTTCGACATTTACCACCAGCTGAACCTGGGCGCCCACTGAAAAGAACCCCGAAAAATCACGAACGTCGGACGATTGCTCCCACACCGAAATTGCCAGCCAGTCAAGCTGTAGGTGCTCCTCACCTTCCATTCCCAGCGCATCTACAGCACCACAGACATCGGGGCTCCGGGCGTTCCCTGACCAACAGGGCTTAGAAGTTTATTACCAGCTGAACCTAGGCGCCCACTGGAAAAAAAATCCCCAAATATCACGAACGTCGGACGATTGCTCTCACACCAAAAGTGCCAGCAACTCAAGCTCTTGCTACCCCTCACCGGCCATTCCCAGCGCATCTACAGCACCACAGACATCGGGGCTCCGGGCTTTCCCTGACGAACAGGGCTTCGACGTTTACCACCAGCTGCACCTGGGCTCCCACTGAAATAAAACCCCGAAAAATCACGAACGTCGGACGATTGCTCCCACACCAAAAGTGCCAGCAACTCAAGCTCTTGCTACCCCTCACCGGCCATTCCCAGCGCATCTACAGCACCACAGACATCGGGGATCCGGGCTTTCCCTGACCAACAGGGCTTCGACGTTTACCACCAGTTGCACCTGGGCACCCACTGAAAAAAAAAACCCCCAAAATCACAAACATCAGACGATTGCTCCCACACCGAAAGTGCCAGCCAGTCAAGCTCTTTGTGCTCCTCACCGGCCATTGGCGGCGCATCTACAGCACCACAGACATCGGGGCTCCGGGCTTTCCCTGACCAACAGGGCTTTGACGTTATACCACCCGCTGCACCTCGGCACCCACTGAAAAAAATAAACGAAAATTCACGAACATCGGACGATTGCTCCCACACCGAAAGTGCCAGCAACACAAGCTCTTCCTGCTCCTGACCGCCCTTTCCCAGCGCATCTAGAGCACCACAGACATCGCGGCTCCGGGCTTTCCCTGACCAACAGGCCTTTGACATTTACCACCAGCTGCACCTGGTTGCCCACTGAAAAAAAACCATGAAAAATCAAAAACGTCGGACGATTGCTCCCACACCAAAAGTGCCAGACAGTCAAGCTCTTGCTGCTCCTCACCTCCCATTGGCAGCGCATGTACAGCACCACAGACATCACGGCTCCGGGCTTTCCCTGACCAACAGGGCTTCGACGTTTACCACTAGCTAAACCTGGGCTCCCACTAAAAAAAAATCCCGAAAAATCAAAAACGTCCGACGATTCCTGCCACACCGAAAGTGCCAGCCTATCAAGCTCTTGCTGCTCGTCCCCGGCCATTGGCAGCACATCTACAGCACCAAAGACATCGCGGCTCCGGGCTTTCCCTGACCAACAGGGCTTCGATGTTTACCACCAGCTGCAAATGGGCGCCCACTGAAATAAAACCCCGAAAAATAACAAACGTCGGACGATTCCTCCCACACCAAAAGTGCCAGACAGTCAAGCTCTTGCTGCTACTCACCGGACTTTGGCAGGGCATCTACAGCACCACAGATATCGGGGTTCTGCGCTTTCCCTGACAAACAGGGCTTCGACGTTTACCACCAGCCGCACCTGGGCGCCCACTGAAAAAAATAAATGAAAAATCACGAACGTCGGACGATTGCTCCCACACCGAAAGTGCCAGCCAGTCAAGCTCTTGCTGCTCCTCACCGGCCATTGGCAGCGCATCTACAGCACCACAGACATCGGGGCTCCGAGCTTTCCCTGACCAACAGGGCTTCGACGTTTACCACCAGCTGCACCTGGGCGCCCACTGAAAAAAACCCCTAAAAATCAGGAACATCGGACGATTGCTCCCACATTGAAAGTGCCAGCAACACAAGCTCTTGCTGCTGCTCACTGCCCATACCCAGCGCATCTACAGCACCACAGACATCGGGGCTCCGGGCTTTCCCTGACCAACAGGGCTTCGACGTTTACCAGCAGCTGCACCTGGGCACCCACTGAAAAAAAACCTTGAAAAATCACGAAGATCGGACGATTTCTCCCACACCGAAAGTGCCAGCCAGTCAGGCTCTTGCTGCTAATCACCGCCCATTCCCAGCGCATCTACAGCACCACAGACATTTGGGCTCCGGGCTTTCCCTGACTAACAGCACTTCGACGTTTACCACCAGCTGAACATGGGTGCCCACTGAAAAAAAAACCCGAAAAAAACACAAATGTCGGACGATTGCTCCCACACCGAAAGTGCCAGCCAGTCAAGCTCTTGCTGCTCCTCACCGGCCATTGGCAGCGCATCTACAGCACCACAGATATCGGGGCTCCGGGCTTTCCCTGACCAACAGGGCTTCGACGTTTACCACCAGCTGCACCTGGGCTCCCACTGAAATAAAACCCCGAAAAATCACGAACGTCGGACGATTGCTCCCACACCAAAAGTGCCAGCAACTCAAGCTCTTGCTGCTCCTCACCTCCCATTCCCAGCGCATCTACAGCACCACAGACATCGGGGCTCTGGGCTTTCCCTGACCAACAGGGCTTCGACATTTACCACCAGCTGCACCTGGGCGCCCACTGAAATAAAACCCCGAAAAATCACGAACATCGGACGATTGCTCCCACACCAAAAGTGCCAGCAACTTAAACTCTTGCTGCTACTCACCGGACTTTGGCAGTGCATCTACAGCACCACAGAAATCGGGGTTCTGCGCTTTCCCTGACCAACAGGGCTTCGACGTTTACCACCAGCTGAACCTGGGCGCCCGCTGAAAAAAATAAAAGAAAAATCACGAACGTCGGACGATTCCTCCCACAGCAAAAGTGCCAGCCAGTCAAGCTCTTGCTGCTCCTCACCAGCCATTCCCAGCGCATCTACAGCGCCACAGACATCGCGGCTCCGGGCTTTCCCTGACCAACAGGGCTTCGACGTTTACCACCAGCTGCACCTGGTTGCCCACTGAAAAAAAAACCCTGAAAAATCAAAAACGTCGGACGATTGATCCCACACCGAAAGTGCCAGCCAGTCAAGCTCTTGCTGTTCCTCACCGGCCATTGGCAGCGCATCTACAGCACCACAGACATCGGGGCTCCGGGCTTTCCCTGACCAACAGGGCTTCGACTTTTACCATCAGCTGCACCTGGGCGCCCACTGAAAAGAACCCCGAAAAATCACGAACATCGGACGATTGCTCCCACACCGAAAGTGCCAGCAACTCAAGCTCTTGCTGCTCCTCACCGGCCACTGGAAGCGCATCTACAGCACCACAGACATCGCGGCTCCGGGCTTTCCCTGACGAACCGGGCTTCGACATTTACCACCAGCTGCACCTGGGTGCCCACTGAAAAAAAAACCCCGAAAAATCACGAACGTCGGACGATTGCTCCCACACCAAAAGTGCCAGCCAGTCAAGCTCATGCTGCTTCCAACCAGCCATTCCCAGCGCATCTACAGCGCCACAGACATCGGGGCTCCGGGCTTTCCCTGACGAACCGGGCTTCGACATTTACCACCAGCTGCACCTGGGTGCCCACTGAAAAAAAAACCCCGAAAAATCACGAACGTCGGACGATTGCTCCCACACCAAAAGTGCCAGCCAGTCAAGCTCTTGCTGCTCCTCACCGGAATTTGGCAGCCCATCTACAGCACCACAGACATCGGGGCTCCGAGCTTTCCCTGACCAACAGGGCTTCGACGTTTACCACCCGCTGCACATGGGCGCCCACTAAAAAAAATAAACGAAATATCACGAACATCAGAGTATTCCTGCCACACCTTAAATGCCAGCCAGTCAAGCTCATGCTGCTTCTCACCAGCCATTCCCAGCGCATCTACAGCACCACAGACATCGGGGCTCCGGGCTTTCCCTGACCAACAGGGCTTCGAAGTTTACCACCAGCTGCACCTGGGCGCCCACTGAAATAAAACCCCGAAAAATCACGAACGTCGGACAATTGCTCCCACACCGAAAGTGCCAGACAGTCAACCTCTAGCTGCTCCTCACCGGGCATTCCCAGCGCATCTACAGCACCACAGACATCGGGGCTCCGGGCTTTCCCTGACCAACAGGGCTTCGACATTTACCACCAGCTGCACCTGGTTATCCACTGAAAAAAAAACCCTAAAAAATCAAAAACGTCGGACAATTGCTCCCACACCAAAAGTGCCAGCCAGTCAAGCTCTTGCTGCTCCTCACCGGCCATTCCCAGCGCATCTACAGCACCACAGACATCAGGGCTCTGGACCTTCCCTGACGAACAGGGCTTCGACGTTTACCACCCGCTGCACCTGGGCTCCCACTGAAAAGAACCCCCGAAAAATCACGAACATCGGACGATTGCTCCCACACCAAAAGTGCCAGCCAGTCAAGCTCTTGCTGCTCCTCCCCGGCCACTGGCAGCGCATCTACAGCACCACAGATATCGGGGCTCCGAGCTTTCCCTGACCAAGAGGGCTTTGACGTTTACCACCAGCTGAACCTGGGCGCCCAGTGAATAAAAATCCCCAAAAATCACAAACGTCCGACGATTGCTCCCACACCCAACGTGCCAGACAGTCAAGCTCTTGCTGCTCCTCACCAGCCATTCCCAGCGCATCTACAGCACCACAGACATCGGGGCTCCGGGCATTCCCTGACCAACAGGGCTTCGACATTTACCACCAGCTGCACCTGGGCGCCCACTGAAATAAAACCCCGAAAAATCACGAACGTCGGACGATTGCACCCACACAGAAAGTGCCAGCCAGTCAAGCTCATGCTGCTCCTCACCTCCCATTCCCAGCGCATCTACAGCACCACAGACATCGGGGCTACGGGCTTTCCCTGACGAACAGCGCTTCGACGTTTACCACCAGCTGAACCTGGGCGCCCACTGAAAGTAAAACCCCGAAAAATCACGAACGTCGGACGATTGCTCCAACACCAAAAGTGCCAGCAACTCAAGCTCTGGCTGCTCCTCACCGGCCATTGCCAGCGCATCTACAGCACCACAGACATCGGGGCTCCGGGCTTTCCCTGACCAACAGGGCTTCGACGTTTACCACCAGCTGAACCTGGGCGCCCAGTGAATAAAAATCCCCAAAAATCACAAACGCCGACGATTGCTCCCACACCCAACGTGCCAGACAGTCAAGCTCTTGCTGCTCCTCACCAGCCATTGCCAGCGCATCTACAGCACCACAGACATCGGGGCTCCAGGCATTCCCTGACCAACAGGGCTTCGACGTTTACCACCAGCTGCACCTGGGCTCCCACTGAAATAAAACGCCGAAAAATCACGAATGTCGGATGATTGCTCCCACACCAAAAGTGCCAGCAACTCAAGCTCTTGCTGCTCCTCACCTCCCATTCCCAGCGCATCTACAGCACCACAGACATCGGGGCTCTGGGCTTTCCCTGACAAACAGGGCTTCGACGTTTACCACCAGCTGCACCTGGGCGCCCACTGAAATAAAACCTCGAAAAATCACGAACATCGGACGATTGCTCCCACACCAAAAGTGCCAGCAACTCAAACTCTTGCTGCTCCTCACCGGAGTTTGGCTGTGCATCTACAGCACCACAGACATCGGGGTTCTGCGCTTTCCCTGACCAACAGGGCTTCGACGTTTACCACCAGCTGAACCTGGGCGCCCGCTGAAAAAAATAAAAGAAAAATCACGAACGTCGGACGATTGCTCCCACAGCAAAAGTGCCAGCCAGTCAAGCTCTTGCTGCTCCTCACCTCCCATTCCCAGCGCATCTACAGCACCACAGACATCGGGGCTCCGGGCTTTCCCTGACCAACAGGGCTTCGACGTTTACCACCAGCTGCACTTGGTTGCCCAGTGAAAAAAAAACCCTGAAAAATCAAAAACGTCGGACGATTGATCCCACACCGAAAGTGCCAGCAACTCAAGCTCTTGCTGCTCCTCACCGGCCACTGGCAGCGCATCTACAGCACCACAGACATCGGGGCTCCGGGCTTTCCCTGACGAACCGGGCTTCGACATTTACCACCAGCTGCACCTGGGTGCCCCCTGAAAAAAAAACCCCAAAAATCACAAACGTCGGACGATTCCTGCCACACCTTAAATGCCAGCCTGTCAAGCTCTTGCTGCTCCTCACCGGCCATTCCCAGCGCATCTACAACACCGCAGACATCGGGTCTCCGGGCTTTCCCTGACCAACAGGGCTTCGACGTTTACCACTCGCTGAACCTGGGCTCCCACTGAAAAGAACCCCGAAAAATCACGAACATTGGACGATTGCTCCCACACCGAAAGTTCCAGCCAGTCAAGCTCTTGCTGCTCCTCCCCGGCCACTGGCAGCGCATCTACAACACCACAGACATCGGGGCTCCGAGCTTTCCCTGACGAACAGGGCTTCGACGTTTACCACTCGCTGCACCTGGGCTCCCACTGAAAAGAACCCCGAAAAATCACGAACATCGGACGATTGCTCCCACACCGAAAGTTCCAGCCAGTCAAGCTCTTGCTGCTCCTCCCCGGCCACTGGCAGCGCATCTACAGCACCACAGACATCGGGGCTCCGAGCTTTCCCTGACCAACAGAGCTTCGACGTTTACCACCAGCTGCACCTGGGCGCCCACTGAAATAAAACCCCGAAAAATCACAAACGTCGGACGATTCCTACCCCACAGAAAGTGCCAGCAACTCAAGCTCTTGCTGTTCCTCACCGGACTTTGGCAGTGCATCTACAGCACCACAGACATCACGGCTCCGGGCTTTCCCTGACCAACAGGGCTTCGACGTTTACCACCAGCTGCACCTGGGCGCCCACTGAAATAAAACCCCGAAAAATCACGAACGTCGGACGATTGCTCCCACAACGAAAGTGCCAGCCAGTCAAGCTCTTGCTGCTCCTCCCCGGCCATTGGCAGCGCATCTACAGCACCACAGACATCGTGGCTCCGGGCTTTCCCTGACCAACAGGCCTTCGATATTTACCACCAGCTGCACCTGGTTGCCCAGTGAAAATAAACCCTGAAAAATGACGAACGTCGGACGATTGCTCCCACACCAAAAGTGCCAGCCAGTCAAGCTCATGCTGCTCCTCAACGGACAGTGGCAGTGCATCTACAACACCACAGACATCGGGGCTCCGGGCATTCCCTGACGAACAGGGCTTCGACGTTTACCACTCGCTGCACCTGGGCTCCCACTGAAAAGAACACCGAAAAATCACGAACGTCGGACGATTGCTCTCACACCAAAAGTGCCAGACAGTCAAGCTCTTGCTGCTGCTCACCGGCCATTGCCAGCCCATCTACAGCACGACAGACATCGGGGCTCCGGGCTTTCCCTGACCAACAGGGCTTCGACATTTACCACCAGCTGCACCTGGGCGCCCACTGAAAAAAATAAACGAAATATCACGAACATCAGACGAGTGCTCCCACACCGAAAGTGCCAGCCAGTCAAGCTCATGCTGCTTCTCACCAGCAATTCCCAGCGCATCTACAGCACCACAGACATCGGGGCTCCGGGCTTTCCCTGACCAACAGGGCTTCGACGTTTACCACCCGCTGCAGCTGGGCGCCCACTGAAATAAAACCCCGAAAAATCACGAACGTCGGACGATTGCTCCCACACCAAAAGTGCCAGCCAGTCAAGCTCTTGCTGCTCCTCACCAGCCATTGGAGGCGCATCTACAGCACCACAGACATCGGGGCTCCGGGCATTCCCTGACCAACAGGGCTTCGACATTTACCACCAGCTGCACCTGGGCGCCCACTGAAATAAAACCCCGAAAAATCACGAACGTCGGACGATTCCTCCCACACCGAAAGTGCCAGCAACTCAAGCTCTTGCTGCTCCTCACCGGCCATTGGCAGCGCATCTACAGCACCACAGATATCGGGGCTCCGAGCTTTCCCTGACCAACAGGGCTTCGACGTTTACCACCAGCTGCACCTGGGCGCCCACTGAAATAAAACCCCGAAGAATAACAAACGTCGGACGATTCCTCCCACACCGAAAGTGCCAGCAACTCAAGCTCTTGCTGCTGCTCACCGGACTTTGGCAGTGCATCTACAGCACCACAGACATCGGGGTTCTGCGCTTTCTTTGACCAACAGGGCTTCGACATTTACCATCAGCTGCACCTGGGCGCCCACTGAAAAAAATAAACGAAAAATCACGAACATCGGACGATTGCTCCCACAGTGAAAGTGCCAGCAACTCAAGCTCTTGCTGCTCCTCACCGGCCATTGGCAGCGCATCTACAGCACCACAGACATCGGGGCTCCGGGCTTTCCCTGACCAACAGGGCTTCGACGTTTACCACTCGCTGCACCTGGGCTCCCACTGAAAAGAACCCCGAAAAATCACAAACGTCGGATGATTGCTCCCACACCCAAAGTGCCAGCAACACAAGCTCTTGCTGCTCCTCACCGGCGATTGGCAGCGCATCTACAGCACCACAGACATCGGGGCTCCGGGCTTTCCCTGACGAACAGGGCTTCGACGTTTACCACCAGCTGAGCCTGGGCGCCCACTGAAAGTAAAACCCCGAAGAATCACGAACGTCGGACGATTGCTACCACACCGAAAGTGCCAGCCTGTCAAGCTCTAGCTGCTCCTCACCGCCCATTCCCAGCGCATCTACAGCACCACAAACATCGGGGCTCCGGGCTTTCCCTGACCAACAGGGCTTCGACATTTACCACCAGCTGCAGCTGGCCGCCCACTGAAAAAAAACCCGAAAAATCATGAACATCGGACGATTGCTCCCACACCGAAAGTGCCAGCAACTCAAGCTCTTGCTGCTCCTCACCAGCCATTGGCAGCGAATCTACAGCACTACAGACATTGGGCTTCTGCGCCTTCCCTGACCAACAGGGCTTCGACATTTACCACCAGCTGCACCTGGGTGCCCCCTGAAAAAAAAATCCCAAAAATCACAAACGTCCGACGATTCCTCCCACACCGAAAGTGCCAGCCTGTCAAGCTCTTGCTGCTTGTCCCCGGCCATTGGCAGCGCATCTACAGCACAACAGACATCGGGGCTCTGGGCTTTCCATGACCAACAGGGCTTCGACATTTACCACCAGCTGAACCTGGGCGACCTCTGAAAAAAAATCCACGAAAAATCACGAACATCGGACGATTGCTCCCACACCGAAAGTGCCAGCCTGTCAAGCTCTTGCTGCTCCTCACCAGCCATTCCCAGCGCATCTACAGCACCACAGACATCGGGGCTCCGGGCTTTCCCTGACAAACAGGGCTTCGACGATTACCACCAGCTGCACCTGGGCGCCCCCTGAAATAAAACCCCGAAAAATCACGAACGTCGGACGATTGCTCCCACAGCGAAAGTGCCACCAACTCAAGCTCTTGCTGCTCCTCACCGGACTTTGGCAGTGCATCTACAGCACCACAGACATCGGGGTTCTGCGCTTTCCCTGACCAACAGGGCTTCGACGTTTACCACCAGCTGAACCTGGCGCCCACTGAAAAAAATAAAAGAAAAATCACGAACATCGGACGATTGCTCCCACACCGAAAGTGCCAGCCAGTCAAGCTCTTGCTGCTCCTCACCGGCCATTGGCAGTGCATCTACAGCACCACAGACATCGGGGCTCCGAGCTTTCCCTGAACAACAGGGCTTCGACATTTACCACCAGCTGCACCTGGTTACCCACTGAAATAAAACCCTGAAAAATCAAAAACGTCAAACGATTGCTCCCACACTGCAAGTGCCAGCAACTCAAGCTCTTCCTGCTACTCACCTCCCATTCCCAGCGCATCTACAACACCACAGACATCGGGGCTCCGAGCTTTCCCTGACCAACAGGGCTTCGACGTTTACCACCAGCTGCACCTGGGCGCCCACTGAAATAAAACCCCGAAAAATAAAAAACGTCGGACGATTCCTCCCACACCGAAAGTGCCAGCAACTCAAGCTCTTGCTGCTACTCACCAGCCATTGGCAGCGCATCTACAGCACCACAGACATAGGGGCTCCGGGCTTTCCCTGACCAACAGGGCTTCGACGTTTACCACCAGCTGAACCTGGGCGCCCACTGAAGAAAATAAACGAAAAATCACGAACATCGCACGATTGCTCCCACAGCGAAAGTGCCAGCCAGTCAAGCTCTTGCTGTTCCTCACTGGCCATTGGCAGCGCATCTACAGGACCACAGAGATCGCGGCTCCGGGCTTTCCCTGACCAACAGGGCTTCGACATTTACCACCAGCTGCACCTGGTTACCCACTGAAAAAAAATCCTGAAAAATCAAAAACGTCGGACGATTGATCCCACACCAAAAGTGCCAGCAACACAAGCTCTTGCTGCTCCTCACCGGCCACTGGCAGCGCATCTACAGCACCACAGACATCGGGGCTCCGGGCTTTCCATGACCAACAGGGCTTCGACGTTTAGCACCCGCTGCAGCTGGGCGCTCACTAAAAAAAAAACGAAAAATCATGAACATCGGACGATTGCTCCCACACCGAAAGTGCCAGCAACACAAGCTCTTGCTGCTCCACACCGGCCATTGGCAGCGCATCTACAGCACCACAGACATCGGGGCTCCGGGCTTTCCCTGACCAACAGGGCTTCGACGTTTACCACCAGCTGCACCTGGGCGCCCACTGAAAAAAAAACCCGGAAAAATCACGAACATCGGACGATTGCTCCCACACCAAAAGTGCCAGCAACACAAGCTCTCGCTGCTCCTCACCGGCCATTCCCAGCGCATCTACAGCACCACAGACATCGGGGCTCTTGGCTTTCCCGGACCAACAGGGCTTCGACGTTTACCATCAGCTGCACCTGGGCGCCCACTGAAAAGAACCCCGAAAAATCACGAACGTCGGACGATTGCTCCCACACCGAAAGTGCCAGCAACTCAAGCTCTTGCTGCTCCTCACCGGCCACTGGCAGCGCATCTACAGCACCACAGACATCGGGGCTCCGGGCTTTCCCTGACGAACCGGGCTTCGACATTTACCACCAGCTGCACCTGGGTGCCCCCTGAAAAAAAAACCCCAAAAATCACAAACGTCGGACGATTCCTGCCACACCTTAAATGCCAGCCTGTCAACCTCTTGCTGCTCCTCACCGGCCATTCCCAGCGCATCTACAACACCGCAGACATCGGGGCTCCGAGCTTTCCCTGACGAACAGGGCTTCGACGTTTACCACTCGCTGTACCTGGGCTCCCACTGAAAAGAACCCCGAAAAATCACGAACATCGGACGATTGCTCCCACACCCAACGTTCCAGCCAGTCAAGCTCTTGCTGCTCCTCCCCGGCCACTGGCAGCGCATCTACAGCACCGCAGATATCGGGGCTCCGGGCTTTCCCTGACGAACAGGGCTTCGACGATTACCACCAGCTGCACCTGGGCGCCCCCTGAAATAAAACCCCGAAAAATCACAAACATCGGACGATTCCTCCCACACAAAAAGTGCCAGCAACTCAAGCTCTTCCTGATCCTCACCGGACTTTGGCAGTGCATCTACAGCACCACAGACATCACAGCTCCGGGCTTTCCCTGACCAACAGGGCTTCGACGTTTACCACCAGCTGCACCTGGGCGCCCACTGGAAAAAATAAACAAAATATCACCAACATCAGACAATTGCTCCCACACCGAAAGTGCCAGCCATTCAAGCTCATGCTGCTTCTAACCAGCAATTCCCTGCGCATCTACAGCGCCACAGACATCGGGGCTCCGGGCTTTCCCTGACCAACAGGGCTTCGACGTTTATCACCCGCTGCAGCTGGGCGCCCACTGAAATAAAACCCCGAAAAATCACGAACGTCGGACGATTGCTCCCACAACGAAAGTGCCAGCCAGTCAAGCTCTTGCTGCTCCTCACCGGCCATTCCCAGCACATCTACAGCACCACAGACATCGGGGCTCCGGGCTTTCCCTGACCAACAGGGCTTCGACGTTTACCACCCGCTGCACATGGGCGCCCACTAAAAAAAATAAACGAAATATCACAAACATGAGACGATTCCTGCCACACCTTAAATGCCAGCCAGTCAAGCTCATGCTGCTTCTCACCAGCCATTCCCAGCGCATCTACAGCACCACAGACATCGGGGCTCCGGGCTTTCCCTGACCAACAGGGCTTCGAAGTTTACCACCAGCTGCACCTGGGCGCCCACTGAAATAAAACCCCGAAAAATCACGAACGGCGGACAATTGCTCCCACACCGAAAGTGCCAGACAGTCAACCTCTAGCTGCTCCTCACCGGGCATTCCCAGCGCATCTACAGCACCACAGACATCGGGGCTCCGGGCTTTCCCTGACCAACAGGGCTTCGACATTTACCACCAGCTGCACCTGGTTACCCACTGAAAAAAAAACCCTAAAAAATCAAAAACGTCGGACAATTGCTCCCACACCGAAAGTGCCAGCCAGTCAAGCTCTTGCTGCGCCTCACCGGCCATTCCCAGCGCATCTACAGCACCACAGACATCGGGGCTCCGGGCATTCCCTGACCAACAGGGCTTCGACATTTACAACCAGCTGCACCTGGGCGCCAACTGAAATAAAACCCCGAAAAATCACGAACGTCGGACGATTCCTCCCACACCGAAAGTGCCAGCCAGTCAAGCTCATGCTGCTACTCACCTCCCATTCCCAGCGCATCTACAGCACCACAAACATCGGGGCTCTGGGCTTTCCCTGACCAACAGGGCTTCGACGTTTACCACCAGCTGAACCTGGGCGCCCACTGAAAATAACCCCCAAAAATCACGAACGTCGGACGATTGCACCCACATCGAAAGTGCCAGCACGTCAGCCTCTTGCTGCTCCTCCCCGGCCATTGGCCGCGCATCTACAGCACTGCAGACATCAGGGCTCCGGGCTTTCCCTGACCAACAGGGCTTCGACGTTTACCACCAGCTGCACCTCGGCGCCCACTGAAAAAACTAAACGAAAAATCACGAACATCGGACGATTGCTCCCACACCGCAAGTGCCAGCCTGTCAAGCTCTTGCTGCTCCTCACCGGCCATTCCCAGCGCATCTACAGCACCACAGACATCGGGGTTCTGCGCTTTCCCTGACCAACAGGGCTTCGACGATTACCACCAGCTGCACCTGGGCGACCTCTGAAATAAAACCCCGAAATATAACAAACGTCGGACGATTGCTCCCACACCGAAAGTGCCAGCCAGTCAAGCTCTTGCTGTTCCTCACCGGCCATTGGCAGCGCATCTACAACACCACAGACATCGCGGCTCCGGGCTTTCCCTGACGAACAGGGCATCAACGTTTACCACCAGTTGAACCTGGGCGCCCACTGAAAAGAACCCCGAAAAATCACGAACGTCGGACGATTGCTCCCACACCGAAAGTGCCAGAAACTCAAGCTCTTGCTGCTCCTCACCGGCCATTGGCAGCGCATCTACAGCACCACAGACATCGGGGCTCCGGGCTTTCCCTGACCAACAGGGCTTCGACATTTACCACCAGCTGAACCTGGGCGCCCAGTGAATAAAAACCTTGAAAAAATCACAAACGTCCGACGATTGCTCCCACACCCAACGTTCCAGCCATTCAAGCTCTTGCTGCTACTCACCTCCCATTCCCAGCGCATCTACAGCACCACAGACATCGGGGCTCTAGGCTTTCCCTGACCAACAGGGCTTCGACATTTACCACCAGCTGAACCTGGGCGCCCACTGAAAAAAATAAACGAAAAATCACGAACGTCGGACGATTGCTCCCACACCGAAATTGCCAGCCCGTCAAGGTGTAGGTGCTCCTCACCTTCCATTCCCAGCGCATCTACAACACCACAGACATCGGGGCTCCGAGCTTTCCCTGACCAACAGGGCTTCGACATTTACCACCAGCTGCACCTGGGCTCCCACTGAAATAAAACCCCGAAAAATCACGAACGTCGGACGATTGCTCGCACACCGAAAGTGCCAGCCAGTCAAGCTCTTGCTGTTCCTCACCGGACAGTAGCAGTGCATCTACAGCACCACAGACATCAGGGCTCCGGGCTTTCCCTGACCAACAGGGCTTCGACGTTTACAACTAGCTAAACCTGGGCTCCCACTAAAAAAAAATCCCGAAAAATCAGAAACGTTCGACGATTCCTCGCACACCGAAAGTGCCAGCCTGTCAAGCTCTTTGTGCTCCTCCCCGGCCATTGGCAGCGCATCTACAGCACCACAGATATCGGGGCTCCGGGCTTTCCCTGACCAACAGGGCTTCGACGTTTACCACCCGCTGCACCAGGGCTCCCACTGAAATAAAACCCCGAAAAATCACAAACATCGGACGATTCCTCCCACACCGAAAGTGCCAGCAACTCAAGCTCTTGCTGTTCCTCACCAGCCATTGGCAGCGCATCTACAGCACCACAGACATCGGGGCTCTGGGCTTTCCCTACCCAACAGGGCTTCGACGTTTACCACCAGCTGAACCTGGGCGCCCAGTGAATAAAAACCTTGAAAAAATCACAAACGTCCGACGATTGCTCCCACACCCAACGTTCCAGCCATTCAAGCTCTTGCTGCTACTCACCTCCCATTCCCAGCGCATCTACAGCACCACAGACATCGGGGCTCTAGGCTTTCCCTGACCAACAGGGCTTCGACATTTACCACCAGCTGAACCTGGGCGCCCACTGAAAAAAATAAACGAAAAATCATGAACATCGGACGATTGCTCCCACACCGAAAGTGCCAGCAACTCAAGCTCTTGCTGCTACTCACCGGACTTTGGCAGTGCATCTACAGCACCACAGACATCGGGGTTCTGCGCTTTCCCTGACCAACAGGGCTTCGACGTTTACCACCAGCTGCACCGGGGCGCCCACTGAAAAAAATAAACGAAAAATCACGAACATCGGACGATTGCTCCCACACCGAAAGTGCCAGCAACTCAAGCTCTTGCTGCTCCTCACCGGCCATTCCCAGCGCATCTACAGCACCACAGACATCGGGGCTCCGGGCTTTCCCTGACCAACAGGGCTTTGACGTTTACCACCAGCTGCACCTGGGCGCCCACTGAAAAAAAATCCCGAAAAATCACGAACGTCGGACGATTGCTCCCACACCGAAAGTGCCAGCCTGTGAAGCTCTTGCTGCTCCTCACCAGCCCTTCCCAGCGCATCTACAGCACCACAGACATCGGGGCTCCGGGCTTTCCCTGACGAACAGGGCTTCGACGATTACCACCAGCTGCACCTGGGCGCCCACTGAAAAAAATAAACGAAATATCACGAACATCAGACGATTGCTCCCACACCGAAAGTGCCAGCCAGTCAAGCTCTTGTTGCTACTCACCTCCCATTCCCAGCACACCTACAGCACCACAGACATCGGGGCTCCGGGCTTTCCCTGACCAACAGGGCTTCGACATTTACCACCAGCTGCACCTGGGCTCCCACTGAAAAGAACCCCGAAAAATCACAAACGTCGAACGATTGCTCCCACACCGAAATTGCCAGCCCGTCAAGGTGTAGGTGCTCCTCACCTTCCATTCCCAGCGCATCTACAACACCACAGACATCGGGGCTCCGAGCTTTCCCTGACCAACAGGGCTTCGACATTTACCACCAGCTGCACCTGGGCTCCCACTGAAATAAAACCCCGAAAAATCACGAACGTCGGACGATTGCTCGCACACCGAAAGTGCCAGCCAGTCAAGCTCTTGCTGTTCCTCACCGGACAGTAGCAGTGCATCTACAGCACCACAGACATCAGGGCTCCGGGCTTTCCCTGACCAACAGGGCTTCGACGTTTACAACTAGCTAAACCTGGGCTCCCACTAAAAAAAAATCCCGAAAAATCAGAAACGTTCGACGATTCCTCGCACACCGAAAGTGCCAGCCTGTCAAGCTCTTGCTGCTCCTCCCCGGCCATTGGCAGCGCATCTACAGCACCACAGATATCAGGGCTCCGGGCTTTCCCTGACCAACAGGGCTTCGACGATTTCACCAGCTGCACATGGCCGCCCACTGAAAAAAATAAACGAAAATTCACGAACATCGGACGATTACTCCCACACCGAAAGTGCCAGACAGTCAAGCTCTAGCTGCTCCTCACCGGCCATTCCCAGCGCATCTACAGCACCACAGATATCGGGGCTCCGGGCTTTCCCTGACCAACAGGGCTTCGACGTTTACCACCCGCTGCACCAGGGCTCCCACTGAAATAAAACCCCGAAAAATCACAAACATCGGACGATTCCTCCCACACCGAAAGTGCCAGCAACTCAAGCTCTTGCTGTTCCTCACCAGCCATTGGCAGCGCATCTACAGCACCACAGACATCGGGGCTCTGGGCTTTCCCTACCCAACAGGGCTTCGACGTTTACCACCAGCTGAACCTGGGCGCCCAGTGAATAAAAACCTTGAAAAAATCACAAACGTCCGACGATTGCTCCCACACCCAACGTTCCAGCCATTCAAGCTCTTGCTGCTACTCACCTCCCATTCCCAGCGCATCTACAGCACCACAGACATCGGGGCTCTAGGCTTTCCCTGACCAACAGGGCTTCGACATTTACCACCAGCTGAACCTGGGCGCCCACTGAAAAAAATAAACGAAAAATCATGAACATCGGACGATTGCTCCCACACCGAAAGTGCCAGCAACTCAAGCTCTTGCTGCTACTCACCGGACTTTGGCAGTGCATCTACAGCACCACAGACATCGGGGTTCTGCGCTTTCCCTGACCAACAGGGCTTCGACGTTTACCACCAGCTGCACCGGGGCGCCCACTGAAAAAAATAAACGAAATATCACGAACATCAGACGATTGCTCCCACACCGAAAGTGCCAGCCAGTCAAGCTCTTGTTGCTCCTCCCCGGGCATTCCCAGCACATCTACAGCACCACAGACATCGGGGCTCCGGGCTTTCCCTGACCAACAGGGCTTCGACATTTACCACCAGCTGCACCTCGGCTCCCACTGAAAAGAACCCCGAAAAATCACAAACGTCGAACGATTGCTCCGACACCAAAAGTGCCAGCCAGTCAAGCTCTTGCTGCTCCTCACCGGCCATTGCCAGCGCATCTACAGCACCACAGACATCGGGGCTCCGGGCTTTCCCTGACCAACAGGCCTTCGACGTTTACCACCAGCTGCACCTGGGCGCCCACTGAAATAAAACCCCGAAAAATCACGAACGTCGGACGATTGCTCCCACAACGAAAGTGCCAGGAACTCAAGCTCTTGCTGCTACTCACCGGACTTTGGCAGTGCATCTACAGCACCACAGACATTGGGGTTCTGCGCTTTCCCTAACCAACAGGGCTTCGACGTTTACCACCAGCTGAACCTGGGCGCCCACTGAAAAAAATAAACGAAAAATCACGAACATCGGACGATTGCTCCCACACCGAAAGTGCCAGCAACTCAAGCTCTTGCTGCTACTCACCGCCCATTGGCAGCGCATCTACAGCACCACAGACATCGGGGCTCCGGGCTTTCCCTGACCAACAGGGCTTCGACGTTTACCACTCGCTGAACCTGGGCTCCCACTGAAAAAAACCCCGAAAAATCACGAACGTCGGACGATTCCTCCCACACCGAAAGTGCCAGCAACTCAAGCTCTTGCTGCTACTCACCGGACTTTGGCAGTTCATCTACAGCACCACAGACATCGGGGTTCTGCGCTTTCCCTGAACAACAGGGCTTCGACGTTTACCATCAGCTGCACCTGGGCGCCCACTGAAAAAAATAAACGAAAAATCACGAACATCGGACGATTGCTCCCACACCGAAAGTGCCAGCCTGTCAAGCTCTTGCTGCTCCTCACCGCCCATTCCCAGCGCATATACAACACCACAGACATCGGGGCTCTGGGCTTTCCCGGACCAACAGGGCTTCGACGTTTACCACCCGCTGCACCTGGGCGCCCACTGAAAAAAATAAACGAAAAATCACGAACGTCGGACGATTGCTCCCACACCGAAATTGCCAGCCCGTCAAGCTGTAGGTGCTCCTCACCTTCCATTCCCAGTGCATCTACAACACCACAGACATCGGGGCTCCGAGCTTTCCCTGACCAACAGGGCTTCGACATTTACCAACAGCTGCACCTGGGCTCCCACTGAAATAAAACCCCGAAAAATCACGAACGTCGGACGATTGCTCCCACACCGAAAGTGCCAGCCAGTCAAGCTCTTGCTGTTCCTCACCGGACAGTGGCAGTGCATCTACAGCACCACAGACATCGGGGCTCCGGGCTTTCCCTGACGAACAGGGCTTCAACGTTTACCACTCGCTGAACCTGGGCTCCCACTGAAATAAAACCCCGAAAAATCACGAACGTCGGACGATTGCTCCCACACCAAAAGTGCCAGACAGTCAAGCTCTTGCTGCCTGTCACCAGACTTTGGCAGTGCATCTACAGCACCACAGACATCGGGGTTCTGAGCTTTCTTTGACCAACAGGGCTTCGACGTTTACCACCAGCTGAACCTGGGCACCCGCTGAGAAAAATAAAAGAAAAATCACGAACATCGGACGATTGCTCCCACACTGAAAGTGCCAGCCAGTCAAGCTCTTGCTGCTCCTCACCGGCCATTGGCAGCGCATCTACAGCACCACAGACATCGGGGCTCCGGGCTTTCCCTGACCAACAGGGCTTCGACGTTTACCACCCGCTGCACCTGGTTGCCCACTGAAGAAAAAACCCCAAAAATCACAAATGTCGGACGATTCCTGCCACACCTTAAATGCCAGCCTGTCAACCTCTTGCTGCTCCTCACCGCCCATTCCCAGCGCATCTACAACACCACAGACATCGGGGCTCCGGGCTTTCCCTGACCAACAGGGCTTCGACGTTTACCACCAGCTGAACCTGGGCGCCCACTGATAAAAATAAACGAAAAATCACGAACATCGGACGATTGCTCCCACACCCAAAGTGCCAGCAACTCAAGCTCTTGCTGCTACTCACCGCCCATTGGCAGCGCATCTACAGCACCACAGACATCGGGGCTCCGGGCTTTCCCTGACCAACAGGGCTTCGACGTTTACCACCAGCTGCACCTGGGCGCCCACTGAAAAAAACCCCGAAAAATCACGAACGTCGGACGATTGCACCCACATCGAAAGTGCCAGCATGTCAGCCTCTTGCTGCTCCTCACCGGCCATTGGCGGCGCATCTACAGCACCACAGAGATCGGGGTT
>NW_028239090.1:0-74004 GCF_036417535.1 Chlamydotis macqueenii | reverse complement strand
TCCCCCTAAACCCTTTGGGACTCCGCCCCCCAAGCCCCCTCCCCCCATACCCCCGACCCCCCCATCCCGGGACCCCCAACCCCCCCCCCCCCGGGATCCCCCTAGAACGGTTTGGGAACCCCCCCACCCTCTCAAAGCCCCCCCACCCCCCCAAAATCCCCCACCCCGGACCCCAAACCCCCCACCCTCCCCCCAAGAACCCCTCTGACCCCCCCCCCTAAACCCTTTGGGACTCCGCCCCCCAAGCCCCCCCCCCATACCCCCGACCCCCCCATCCCGGGACCCCCAACCCCCCCCCCCCGGATCCCCCTAGAACGGTTTGGGACCCCCCCCCAAAATCCCCCGTCCCCCCCCACCCCGGACCCCAAACCCCGCGGGCGCCCCCCGCCCCCGCGGTGCCGTTACCGGAGCCGGGCCTCGCCCCCGCCGCTCTCCCCGCCAATAAAAACGCCGCGGCGCTGCCGCTTCCTGCTTCCTGCTTCCTGCCTTCTCTCCGCCACCGGCGCGCCCGCCGCCCCTCAGCGCGCATGCGCCCACGCCCCCCCAACCGGCTCCGCGCCGGTCTCCCGCCCCTCACGGTCCAGCTGTGCGCGCATGCGCGGGAGCTCGGCGAACCCCCCCGCAAGTTGGGGGGCAGGAGACCACTTTGGGGTGAGAGCGCATTTTGGGGGGCACGGCGCCATTTTGGGGGGGTAGAAGGCCCAGTTGTGGGGCAGGAGGCCACTTTCGGGGGCGAGAGTGCATTTTGGGGGGCACGACGCCATTTTGGGGGGGTAGAAGGCCCAGTTGTGGGGCAGGAGGCCACTTTGGGGGTGAGAGCGCATTTTGGGGGGCACGATGCCATTTTGGGGGGGTAGAAGGCCCAGTTGTGGGGCAGGAGGCCACTTTGGGGGTGAGAGCGCATTTTGGGGGACATGACGCCATTTTGGGGGGGTAGAAGGCCCAGTTGTGGGGCAGGAGGCCACTTTGGGGGTGAGAGCGCATTTTGGGGGGCACGACGCCATTTTGGGGGGGTAGAAGGCCCAGTTGTGGGGCAGGAGGCCACTTTTGGGGGCGAGAGCGCATTTTGGGGGGCACGACGCCATTTTGGGGGGGTAGAAGGCCCAGTTGTGGGGCAGGAGGCCACTTTCGGGGGCGAGAGCGCATTTTGGGGGGCAGGACGCCATTTTGGGGGGGTAGAAGGCCCAGTTGTGGGGCAGGAGGCCCCTTTGGGGGTGAGAGAGCATTTTGGGGGGCAGGACGCCATTTTGAGGGGGTAAGAGGCCCAGTTGTGGGGCAGGAGGCCACTTTTGGGGGTGAGAGAGCATTTTGGGGGGCAGGACGCCATTTTGAGGGGGTAGAAGGCCCAGTTGTGGGGCAGGAGGCCACTTTCGGGGGCAAGAGCACATTTTGGGGGGCAGTGTAATAAACTGTGAGCTGTTTGTTCATCAAACCTTGTCAGAACAATGGAGAGTTATATGAAATACACAAAGTCGGCCACAAGAAAGTTACATTAAATACACAAGGTCAGCCACAGGCACCTGGCTATGTAAAAATGGCATGCAGGACTGCGAAAGGAGGGAGCGGGGGGGGGCTCATAAAGATGAAGGGTATAAAACCAGTAACTTTCTAACCATATAGTTTGAAGAAGCAATTAGTGGGAGGGGGAAGTCTGGTTTGGAGCAAGAAGCAGTCTCACATTATCTCGAGGGAGGGAGGGAGTGATTAAAAGGAGCAAGGATTCGAGAACAGGATGGCACCCATCACATAAATCTCCTTGTTCAAGAAGGACACGAATCGGCTCAGCCGGAGCCGCGATGTCTGTGGTGCTGTAGATGCGCTGCCAATGGCCGGGGAGGAGCAGCAAGAGCTTGACTGGCTGGCAGTTTCGGTGTGGGAGCAATCGTCCGACGTTCGTGATTTTTCGGGGTTCTTTTCAGTGGGAGCCCAGGTTCAGCGAGTGGTAAACGTCGAAGCCCTGTTGGTCAGGGAAAGCGCAGAACCCCGATGTCTGTGGTGCTGTAGATGCACTGCCAAAGTCCGGTGAGTAGCTGCAAGAGCTTGAGTGGCTGGCACTTTTGGTGTGGGAGTAATCGTCCGACGTTTGTGATTTTTCGGGGTTTTATTTCAGTGGGCGCCCAGGTTCAGCTGGTGGTAAACGTCGAAGCCCTGTTGGTCAGGGAAGGCTCGGAGCCCCGATATCTGTGGTGCTGTAGATGCGCGGCCAATGGCCGGGGAGGAGCAGCAAGAGCTTGACTGGCTGGGACATTCGGTGTGGGAGCAATCGTCCGACGTTCGTGATTTTTCGGGGTTTTATTTCAGTGGGCGCCCAGGTTCAGCTGGTGGTAAACGTCGAAGCCCTGTTCATCCGGGAAAGCCCGGGGCCCCGATGTCTGTGGTGCTGTGGATGCGCTGGCAATGGCCGGTGAGGAGCAGCAAGAGCTTGACTGGCTGGCACTTTTGGTATGGGAGCAATCGTCCGACGTTCGTGATTTTTCGGGGTTTTACTTTCAGTGGGCGCCCAGGTTCAGATGGTGGTAAACCTCGAAGCCCTGTTCGTCAGGAAAAGCCCGTAGCCCCGATGTCTGCGGTGCTGTAGATGCGCGGCCAATGGCCGGGGAGGAGCAGCAAGAGGCTGACGTGCTGGCACTTTCGGTATGGGTGCAATCGTCCGACGTTCGTGATTTTTGGGGGTTATTTTCATTGGGCGCCCAGGTTCAGCTGGTGGTAAACGTCGAAGGCCTGTTGGTCAGGGAAAGCCCAGAGCCCCGATGTCTGTGGTGCTGTAGATGCGCCTCCAATGGCTGGTGAGGAGCAGCAAGAGCTTGACTGTCTGGCACGTTGGGTGTGGGAGCAATCGTCGGACGTTTGTGATTTTTAGCGATTTTTATTCACTGGGCGCCCAGGTGCAGCTGGTGGTAAACGTCGAAGCCCTGTTGGTCAGGGAAAGCCCGGAGCCCCGATGTCTGTGGTGCTGTAGATGCGCTGGGAATGCCCGGTGAGGAGCAGCTAGAGGTTGACTGTCTGGCACTTTCGGTGTGGGAGCAATTGTCCGACGTTCGTGATTTTTCGGGGTTTTATTTCAGTGGGCGCCCAGGTTCAGCTGGTGGTAAACCTCGAAGCCCTGTTCGTCAGGGAAAGCCCGGAGCCCCGATGTCTGCGGTGCTGTAGATGCGCGGCCAATGGCCGGGGAGGAACAGCAAGAGGCTGACGTGCTGGCACTTTAGATGTGGGTGCAATCGTCCGACTTTCGTGATTTTTGGGGGTTATTTTCATTGGGCGCCCAGGTTCAGCTGGTTGTAAACGTCGAAGCCCTGTTGGTCAGGGAAAGCCCAGAGCCCCGATGTCTGTGGTGCTGTAGATGCGCCTCCAATGGCTGGTGAGGAGCAGCAAGAGCTTGACTGTCTGGCACGTTGGGTGTGGGAGCAATCGTCGGACGTTTGTGATTTTTGGGGATTTTTATTCACTGGGCGCCCAGGTGCAGCTGGTGGTAAACGTCGAAGCCCTGTTGGTCAGGGAAAGCCCGGAGCCCCGATGTCTGTGGTGCTGTAGATGCGCTGGCAATGGCTGGTAAGGAGCATCAAGAGCTTGACTGTCTGGCACATTGGGTGTGGGAGCAATCGTCGGACGTTTGTGATTTTTAGGGATTTTTATTCACTGGGCGCCCAGGTGCAGCTGGTGGTAAACGTCGAAGCCCTGTTGGTCAGGGAAAGCCCGGAGCCCCGATGTCTGTGGTGCTGTAGATGCGCTGGGAATGGCTGGTGAGAAGCAGCATGAGCTTGACTGGCTGGCATTTAAGGTGTGGCAGGAATCGTCGGATGTTTGTGATATTTCGTTTATTTTTTTTAGTGGGCGCCCACGTGCAGCGGGTGGTAAACGTCGAAGCCCTGTTGGTCAGGGAAAGCCCGGAGCCCCGATGTCTGTGGTGCTGTAGATGCGCTGGGAATGGCCGGTGAGGAGCAGCAAGAGCTTGACTGGCTGGCCCTTTCGTTGTGGGAGCAATCGTCCGACGTTCGTGATTTTTCGGGGTTTTATTTCAGTGGGCGCCCAGCTGCAGCGGGTGCTAAACGTCGAAGCCCTGTTGGTCAGGGAAAGCTCGGAGCCCCGATATCTGCGGTGCTGTAGATGCGCTGCCAGTGGCCGGAGAGGAGCAGCAAGAGCTTGACTGGCTGGAACTTTGGGTGTGGGAGCAATCGTCCGATGTTCGTGATTTTTCGGGGTTCTTTTCAGTGGGAGCCCAGGTGCAGCGAGTGGTAAACGTCGAAGCCCTGTTCGTCAGGGAAAGCTCGGAGCCCCGATGTCTGCGGTGTTGAAGATGCGCTGCCAGTGGCCGGGGAGGAGCAGCAAGAGCTTGACTGGCTGGCACTTTCGCTGTGGGATCAATCGTCCGACGTTCGTGATTTTTCGGTGTTCTTTTCAGTGGGCGCCCATGTGCAGCTGGTGGTAAACGTCGAAGCCCTGTTGGTCAGGGAAAGCCCGGAGCCCTGACGTCTGTGGTGCTGTAGATGCGCTGCCAATGGCTGGTGAGAAGCAGCATGAGCTTGACTGGCTGGCACTTTTGGTGTGGGAGCACTCGTCTGATGTTCGTGATATTTCGTTTATTTATTTCAGTGGGAGCCCAGGTGCAGCTGATGGTAAATGTCGAAGCCCTGTTGGTCAGGGAAAGCCCGGAGCCCCGATGTCTGTGGTGCTGTAGATGCGCTGGGAACGGCCGGTGAGGAGCAGCAAGAGCTTGACTGTCTGGCACTTTCGGTGTGGGAGCAATCGTCCGACGTTCGTGATTTTTCGGGATTTTTTTTCAGTGGGCGCCCAGGTGCAGCTGGTTGTAAATGTCGAAGCCCTGTTGGTCAGGGAATGCCCGGAGCCCCGATGTCTGTGGCGCTGTAGATGCGCCTCCAATGGCTGGTGAGGAGCAGCAAGAGCTTGACTGTCTGGCACGTTGGGTGTGGGAGCAATCGTCGGACGTTTGTGATTTTTGGGGATTTTTATTCACTGGGCGCCCAGGTTCAGCTGGTGGTAAACGTCGAAGCCCTGTTGGTCAGGGAAAGCTCGGAGCCCCGATGTCTGTGGTGCTGTAGATGCGCTGGGAATGGCCGGGGAGGAGAAGCAAGAGCTTGACTGGCGGGCACTTTTGGTGTGGGAGCAATCGTCCGATGTTCGTGATTTTTTGCGGGTTCTTTTCAGTGGGAGCCAAGGTGCAGCGGGTGGTAAACGTCGAAGCACTGTTCGTCAGGGAAAGTCCAGAGCCCTGATGTCTGTGGTGCTGTAGATGCGCTGGGAATGGCCGGTGAGGAGCAGCAAGAGCTTGACTGGCTGGCACTTTTGGTGTGGGAGCAATTGTCCGACGTTTTTGATTTTTTAGGGTTTTTTTTTCAGTGGGTAACCACGTGCAGCTGGTGGTAAATGTCGAAGCTCTGTTGGTCAGGGAAAGCCCGGAGCCGCGATGTCTGTGGTGCTGTAGATGCGCTGGGAATGCCCGGTGAGGAGCAGCTAGAGGTTGACTGTCTGGCACTTTCGGTGTGGGAGCAATTGTCCGACGTTCGTGATTTTTCGGGGTTTTATTTCAGTGGGCGCCCAGGTGCAGCTGGTGGTAAACTTCGAAGCCCTGTTGGTCAGGGAAAGCCCGGAGCCCCGATGTCTGTGGTGCTGTAGATGCGCTGGGAATGGCCGGTGAGGAGCAGCAAGAGCTTGACAGGCTGTCACTTTCGGTGTGGGAGCAATCGTCCGACGTTCGTGATATTTGGGGATTTTTTTTCCAGTGGGCGCCTAGGTTCAGCTGGTAATAAACTTCTAAGCCCTGTTGGTCAGGGAAAGCCCGGAGCCCCGATGTCTGTGGTGCTGTAGATGCGCTGGGAATGGCCGGTGATTAGCTGCAAGAGCCTGACTGGCTGGCACTTTCGGTGTGGGAGAAATCGTCCGTTCTTCGTGATTTTTCAAGGTTTTTTTTCAGTGGGTGCCCAGGTGCAGCTGGTGGTAAACGTCTAAGCCCTGTTGGTCAGGGAAAGCCCGGAGCCCCGATGTCTGTGGTGCTGTAGATGCGCTGGGTATGGGCAGTGAGGAGCAGCAAGAGCTTGTGTTGCTGGCACTTTCAATGTGGGAGCAATCATCCGATGTTCCTGATTTTTAGGGGTTTTTTTCAGTGGGCGCCCAGGTTCAGCTGGTGGTAAACGTCGAAGCCCTGTTGGTCAGGGAAAGCTCGGAGCCCCGATGTCTGTGGTGCTGTAGATGCGCTGGGAATGGCCGGGGACGAGCAGCAGGACCTTGACTGGCTGGCACTTCCGTTGTGGGAGCAATCATCCGACGTTCGTGATTTTTCGGGGTTTTATTTCAGTGGGCGCCCATGTGCAGCTGGTGGTAAACGTCGAAGCCCTGTTGTTCAGGGAAAGCCCGGAGCCCCGATGTCTGTGGTGCTGTAGATGCACTGCCAAACTCCGGTGAGTAGCAGCAAGAGCTTGACTGTCTGGCACTTTCGGTGTGGGAGGAGTCGTCCGACGTTTTTGATTTTTCAGGGTTTTATTTCAGTGGGCGCCCATTTGCAGCTGGTGGTAAACGTCGAAGCCCTGTTCGTCAGGGAAAGCCCGGAGCCCCGATGTCTGTGGTCCTGTAGATGCGCTGCCAATGGCCGGTGAGGAGCAGCAAGAGCTTGAGTTGCTGGCAGTTTCGGTGTGGGAGCAATCGTCCGACGTTCGTGATTCTTCGGGGTTTTACTTTCAGTGGGCGCCCAGGTTCAGCTGGTGGTAAATGTCGAAGCCCTGTTGGTCAGGGAAAGCCCGGAGCCCCGATGTCTGTGGTGCTGTAGATGCGCTGCCAATGGCCAGTGAGGAGCAGCAAGAGCTTGACTGTCTGGCACTTTTGGTGTGGGAGCAATCGTCCGACGTTCGTGATATTTGGGGATTTTTTTTCCAGTGGGCGCCTAGGTTCAGCTGGTAATAAACTTCTAAGCCCTGTTGGTCAGGGAAAGCCCGGAGCCCCGATGTCTGTGGTGCTGTAGATGCGCTGGGAATGGAAGGTGAGGAGCACCTACAGCTTGACTGGCTGGCACTTTCGGTGTGGGAGCAATCGTCCGACGTTCGTGATTTTTCGGGATTATTTTCAGTGGGCGCCCAGGTTAAGCTGGTGGTAAATGTCGAAGGCCTGTTGGTCAGGGAAAGCCCGGAGCCCCGATATCTGTGGTGCTGTAGATGCGCTGCCAATGGCCGGGGAGGAGCAGCAAGAGCTTGACTGGCTGTCACTTTCGGTGTGGGAGCAATCGTCCGACGTTCGTGATTTTTCGGGGTTTTACTTTCAGTGGGCGCACAGGTGCAGCTGGTGGTAAATGTCGAAGCCCTGTTGGTCAGGGAAAGCCCGGATCCCCGATGTCTGTGGTGCTGTAGATGCGCTGGGAATGGGCGGTGAGGAGCAGCAAGAGCTTGAGTTGCTGGCACTTTCAGTGTGGGAGCAATCGTCGGACGTTTGTGATTTTTGGGGATTTTTATTCACTGGGCGCCCAGGTTCAGCTGGTGGTAAACGTCGAAGCCCTGTTGGTCAGGGAAAGCCCGGAGCCCCGATGTCTGTGGTGCTGTAGATGCGCTGGGAATGTGCGGTGAGGAGCAGCAAGAGCTTGACAGGCTGGCATTTAAGGTGTGGCAGGAATCGTCCGACGTTTGTGATTTTTGGGGTTTTTTTTTCAGGGGGCACCCAGGTGCAGCTGGTGGTAAACGTCGAAGCCCTGTTGGTCAGGGAAACCTCGGAGCCCCGATGTCTGTGGTGCTGTAGATGCACTCCCAAAGTCCGGTGAGTAGCAGCAAGAGCTTGACTGGCTGGCACTTTCGGTGTGGGAGGAATCGTCCGACGTTTGTTATTTTTCGGGGTTTTATTTCAGTGGGCGCCCAGGTTCAGCTGGTGGTAAACGTCGAAGCCCTGTTGGTCAGGGAAAGCTCGGAGCCCCGATATCTGTGGTGCTGTAGATGCGCTGCCAATGGCCGGGGAGGAGCAGCAAGAGCTTGACTGGCTGGCACTTTGGGTGTTGGAGCAATCGTTCGACGTTCGTGATTTTTCGGGGTTTTATTTCAGTGGGCGCCCAGGTTCAGCTGGTGGTAAACGTCGAAGCCCTGTTGGTCAGGGAAAGCCCGGAGCCCCGATATCTGTGGTGCTGTAGATGCGCTGGGAACGGCCGGTGAGGAGCAGCAAGAGCTTGACTGTCTGGCACTTTTGGTGTGGGAGCAATCGTCCGACGTTCGTGATTTTTCGGGATTTTTTTTCAGTGGGCGCCCAGGTGCAGCTGGTGGTAAACGTCGAAGCCCTGTTGGTCAGGGAAAGCTCGGAGCCCCGATGTCTGTGGTGCTGTAGATGCGCTGGGAATGTGCGGTGAGGAGCAGCAAGAGCTTGAGTTGCTGGCACTTTCGGTGTGGGAGCAATCGTCCGATGTTCGTGATTTTTCGTTTATTTTTTTCAGTGGGCGCCCAGGTGCAGCTGGTGGTAAACGTCGAAGCCCTGTTGTTCAGGGAAAGCGCAGAACCCCGACATCTGTGGTGCTGTAGATTCGCTGCCAAAGTCCGGTGATTAGCAGCAAGAGCTTGAGTTGCTGGCACTTTCGGTGTGGGAGGAATCGTCCGACGTTCGTGATTTTTCGGAGTTTTATTTCAGTGGGCGCCCAGGTGCAGCTGGTGGTAAACGTCGAAGCCCTGTTGGTCAGGGAAAGCCCGGAGCCCCGATGTCTGTGGTGCTGTAGATGCGCTGGGAATGGCCGGTGAGGAGCAGCAAGAGCTTGACTGGCTGGCACTTTTGGTGTGGGAGCAATTGTCCGACGTTTTTGATTTTTTAGGGTTTTTTTTTCAGTGGGTAACCAGGTGCAGCTGGTGGTAAATGTCGAAGCCCTGTTGGTCAGGGGGAGCCCGGAGCCGCGATGTCTGTGGTGTTGTAGATGCACTGCCACTGTACGGTGAGGAGCAGCAAGACCTTGACTGGCTGGCACTTTCGGTGTGGGAGCAGTCGTCCGACGTTCGTGATTTTTCGGCATTTTTTTTCAGTGGGCGCCCAGGTGCAGCTGGTGGTAAACATCGAAGCCCCTTTGGTCAGGGAAAGCCCGGAGCCCCGATGTCTGTGGTGCTGTAGATGCGCTGCCAATGGCCGGTGAGGAGCAGGAAGAGCTTGAGTTGCTGGCACTTTCGGTGTGGGAGCAATCGTCCGACGTTCGTGATTTTTCGGGGTTTTATTTCAGTGGGCGCCCAGGTGCAGCTGGTGGTAAACGTCGAAGCCCCTTTGGTCAGGGAAAGCCCGGAGCCCCGATGTCTGTGGTGCTGTAGATGGGCTGGCAATGGCCGGTGAGCAGCAGCAAGAGCTTGACTGTCTGGCACTTTTGGTGTGAGAGCAATCGTCCGACGTTCGTGATTTTTCAGAGTTCTTTTCAGTGGGAGCCCAGGTTGAGCGAGTGGTAAACGTCGAAGCCCTGTTGGTCAGGGAAAGCCCGGAGCCCCGATGTCTGCGGTGTTGTAGATGCGCTGGGAATGGCCGGTGAGGAGCAGCAAGAGGTTGACAGGCTGGCATTTAAGGTGTGGCAGGAATCGTCCGACGTTTGTGATTTTTGGGGTTTTTTTTTCAGGGGGCACCCAGGTGCATCTGGTGGTAAATGTCGAAGCCCGGTTCGTCAGGGAATGCTCGGAGCCCCGATGTCTGTGGTGCTGTAGATGCGCTGCCAGTGGCCGGTGAGGAGCAGCAAGAGCTTGAGTTGCTGGCACTTTCGGTGTGGGAGCAATCGTCTGATGTTCGTGATTTTTCGTTTATTTTTTTCAGTGGGCGCCCAGGTGCAGCTGGTGGTAATCGTCGAAGCCCTGTTGTTCAGGGAAAGCGCAGAACCCCGATGTCTGTGGTGCTGTAGATGAACTGCCCAAGTCCGGTGAGTAGCAGCAAGAGCTTGAGTTGCTGGCACTTTCGGTGTGGGAGCAATCGTCCGACGTTCGTGATTTTTCGGGGTTTTTTTCAGTGGGCTCCCAGGTGCAGCTGGGTGTAAACGTCGAAGCCCTGTTGGTCAGGGAAAGCCCGGAGCCCCGATGTCTGTGGTGCTGTAGATGCGCCGCCAATGGCCGGTGAGGAGCACAAAGAGCTTGACTGGCTGGCACTTTCGGTGTGGGAGCAATCGTCTGATGTTTGTGATTTTGGGGGTTTTTTTTTTCAGTGGGTGCCCAGGTGCAGCTGGTGGTAAACGTCGAAGCCCTGTTGGTCAGGGAAAGCCCGGAGCCCCGATGTCTGTGGTGCTGTAGATACGCTGCCATTGGCCGGTGAGGAGCAGCAAGAGCTTGAGTTGCTGGCACTGTCGGTGTGGGATCAATCGTCCGACGTTTTTGATTTTTCAGGGTTTTTTTTCAGTGGGCAATCAGGTGCAGCTGGTGGTAAACGTCGAAGCCCTGTTGGTCAGGGAAAGCCCGGAGCCCCGATGTCTGTGGTGCTGTAGATGCACTCCCAAAGTCCGGTGAGTAGCAGCAAGAGCTTGAGTTGCTGGCACTTTCGGTGTGGGAGGAATCGTCCGACGTTTGTTATTTTTCGGGGTTTTATTTCAGTGGGCGCCCAGGTTCAGCTGGTGGTAAACGTCGAAGCCCTGTTGGTCAGGGAAAGCCCGGAGCCCCGATATCTGTGGTGCTGTAGATGCGCTGGGAACGGCCGGTGAGGAGCAGCAAGAGCTTGACTGTCTGGCACTTTTGGTGTTGGAGCAATCGTTCGACGTTCGTGATTTTTCAGGGTTTTATTTCAGTGGGCGCCCAGGTGCAGCTGGTGGTAAACGTCGAAGCCCTGTTGGTCAGGGAAAGCTCGGAGCCCCGATGTCTGTGGTGCTGTAGATGCGCTGGGAATGGCTGGTGAGGAGCAGCAAGAGCTTGACTGTCTGGCACGTAGGGTGTGGGAGCAATCGTCGGACGTTTGTGATTTTTAGGGATTTTTATTCACTGGGCGCCCAGGTGCAGCTGGTGGTAAACGTCGAAGCCCTGTTGGTCAGGGAAAGCCCGGAGCTCCGATGTCTGTGGTGCTGAAGATGCGCTGGGAATGCCCGGTGAGGAGAAGCTAGAGGTTGACTGTCTGGCACTTTCGGTGTGGGAGCAATTGTCCGACGTTCGTGATTTTTCGGGGTTTTATTTCAGTGGGCGCCCAGGTTCAGCTGGTGGTAAACCTCGAAGCCCTGTTCGTCAGGGAAAGCCCGTAGCCCCGATGTCTGCGGTGCTGTAGATGCGCGGCCAATGGCCGGGGAGGAACAGCAAGAGGCTCACGTGCTGGCACTTTCGATGTGGGTGCAATCGTCCGACGTTCGTGATTTTTGGGGGTTATTTTCATTGGGCGCCCAGGTTCAGCTGGTTGTAAACGTCGAAGCCCTGTTGGTCAGGGAAAGCCCAGAGCCCCGATGTCTGTGGTGCTGTAGATGCGCCTCCAATGGCTGGTGAGGAGCAGCAAGAGCTTGACTGTCTGGCACGTTGGGTGTGGGAGCAATCGTCGGACGTTTGTGATTTTTGGGGATTTTTATTCACTGGGCGCCCAGGTGCAGCTGGTGGTAAACGTCGAAGCCCTGTTGGTCAGGGAAAGCCCGGAGCCCCGATGTCTGTGGTGCTGTAGATGCGCTGGCAATGGCCGGTGAGGAGCAGCAAGAGCTTGAGTTGCTGGCACTTTTGGTGTGGGAGCAATCGTCCGACGTTTTTGATTTTTTAGGGTTTTTTTTTCAGTGGGTAACCAGGTGCAGCTAGTGGTAAATGTCGAAGCCCTGTTGCTCAGGGAAAGCCCGGAGCCGCGATGTCTGTGGTGCTGTAGATGCGCTGGGAATGCCCGGTGAGGAGCAGCTAGAGGTTGACTGTCTGGCACTTTCGGTGTGGGAGCAATTGTCCGACGTTCGTGATTTTTCGGGGTTTTATTTCAGTGGGCGCCCAGGTGCAGCTGGTGGTAAACTTCGAAGCCCTGTTGGTCAGGGAAAGCCCGGAGCCCCGATGTCTGTGGTGTTGTAGATGTGCTGGGAATGGCCGGTGAGGAGCAGCAAGAGCTTGACTGGCTGGCACTTTCGTTGTGGGAGCAATCGTCCGACGTTCGTGATTTTTCGGGCTTTTATTTCAGTGGGCGCCCAGCAGCAGCGGGTGGTAAACGTCGAAGCCCTGTTGGTCAGGGAAAGCTCGGAGCCCCGATATCTGCGGTGCTGTAGATGCGCTGCCAGTGGCCGGAGAGGAGCAGCAAGAGCTTGACTGGCTGGAACTTTGGGTGTGGGAGCAATCGTCCGATGTTCGTGATTTTTCGGGGTTCTTTTCAGTGGGCGCCCAGGTTGAGCGAATGGTAAACGTCGAAGGCCTGTTGGTCAGGGAAAGCCCGGAGCCACGATGTCTGCGGTGTTGTAGATGCGCTGCCACTGTCCGGTGAGGAGCAGCAAGAGCTTTACTGGCTGGCACTTTCGGTGTGGGAGCAATCGTCCGACGTTCGTCATTTTTCAGGGTTTTTTTTCACTGGGCAACCAGGTGCAGCTGGTGGTAAATGTCGAAGGCCTGTTGGTCAGGGAAAGCCCGGAGCCGCGATGTCTGTGGTGCTGTAGATGCGCTGGGAATGGCTGGTGAGGAGCAGCAAGAGCTTGACTGGCTGGCACTTTTGCTGTGGGAGCAATCGTCCGACGTTCGTGATTTTTCTTTTATTTTTTTCAGTGGGCGCCCAGGTGTAGCTGGTGGTAAACGTCGAAGCCCAGTTGGTCAGGGAAAGCGCAGAACCCCGATGTCTGTGGTGCTGTAGATGCGCTGCCAATGGCCGGTGAGGAGCAGCAAGAGCTTGACTGGCTGGCACTTTCGGTGTGGGAGTAATCGTCTGACGTTCGTGGTTTTTCGGGGTTTTATTTCAGTGGGCGCCCATGTGCAGGTGGTGGTAAACGTCGAAGCCCTGTTGGTCAGGGAAAGCCCGGAGCCCTGATGTCTGTGGTGCTGTAGATGCGCTGGGAATGGCCGGGGAGGAGCAGCAAGAGCTTGACTGGCGGGCACTTTTGGTGTGGGAGCAATCGTCCGATGTTCGTGATTTTTCGGGGGTTCTTTTCAGTGGGAGCCCAGGTGCAGCGGGTGGTAAACGTCGAAGCACTGTTCGTCAGGGAAAGTCCAGAGCTCTGATGTCTGTGGTGCTGTAGATGCGCTGGGAATGGCCGGTGAGGAGCAGCAAGAGCTTGACTGGCTGGCACTTTTGGTGTGGGAGCAATTGTCCGACGTTTTTGATTTTTTAGGGTTTTTTTTTCAGTGGGTAACCAGGTGCAGCTGGTGGTAAATGTCGAAGCTCTGTTGGTCAGGGAAAGCCCGGAGCCCCGATGTCTGTGGTGCTGTAGATGCGCTGGGAATGGAAGGTGAGGAGCACCTACAGCTTGACTGGCTGGCAATTTCGGTGTGGGAGCAATCGTCCGACGTTCGTGATTTTTCGGGATTATTTTCAGTGGGCGCCCAGGTTAAGCTGGTGGTAAATGTCGAAGGCCTGTTGGTCAGGGAAAGCCCGGAGCCCCGATATCTGTGGTGCTGTAGATGCGCTGCCAATGGCCGGGGAGGAGCAGCAAGAGCTTGACTGGCTGGCACTTTCGGTGTGGGAGCAATCGTCCGACGTTCGTGATTTTTCGGGGTTTTACTTTCAGTGGGCGCACAGGTGCAGCTGGTGGTAAACGTCGAAGCCCTGTTGGTCAGGGAAAGCCCGGATCCCCGATGTCTGTGGTGCTGTAGATGCGCTGGGAATGGGCGGTGAGGAGCAGCAAGAGCTTGAGTTGCTGGCACTTTCAGTGTGGGAGCAATCGTCGGACGTTTGTGATTTTTGGGGATTTTTATTCACTGGGCGCCCAGGTGCAGCTGGTGGTAAACGTCGAAGCCCTGTTGGTCAGGGAAAGCCCGGAGCCCCGATGTCTGTGGTGCTGTAGATGCGCTGGGAATGTGCGGTGAGGAGCAGCAAGAGCTTGACAGGCTGGCATTTAAGGTGTGGCAGGAATCGTCCGACATTTGTGATTTTTGGGGTTTTTTTTTCAGGGGGCACCCAGGTGCAGCTGGTGGTAAACGTCTAAGCCCTGTTGGTCAGGGAAAGCTCGGAGCCCCGATGTCTGTGGTGCTGTAGATACGCTGCCAATGGCCGGTGAGGAGCAGCAAGAGCTTGACTGGCTGGCACTTTTGCTGTGGGAGCAATCGTCCGATGTTCGTGATTTTTCTTTTATTTTTCTCAGCGGGTGCCCAGGTGCAGCTGGTGGTAAACGTCGAAGCCCTGTTGGTCAAAGAAAGCGCAGAACCCCGATGTCTGTGGTGCTGTAGATGCACTCCCAAAGTCCGGTGAGTAGCAGCAAGAGCTTGACTGGCTGGCACTTTCGGTGTGGGAGGAATCGTCCGACGTTTGTTATTTTTCGGGGTTTTATTTCAGTGGGCGCCCAGGTTCAGCTGGTGGTAAACGTCGAAGCCCTGTTGGTCAGGGAAAGCTCGGAGCCCCGATATCTGTGGTGCTGTAGATGCGCTGCCAATGGCCGGGGAGGAGCAGCAAGAGCTTGAGTTGCTGGCACTTTTGGTGTTGGAGCAATCGTTCGACGTTCGTGATTTTTCGGGGTTTTATTTTAGTGGGCGCCCAGGTGCAGCTGGTGGTAAACTTCGAAGCCCTGTTGGTCAGGGAAAGCCCGGAGCCCCGATGTCTGTGGTGCTGTAGATGCGCTGGGAACGGCCGGTGAGTAGCAGCAAGAGCTTGACTGGCTGGCACTTTCGGTGTGGGAGCAATCGTCCGACGTTTGTGATTTTTCGGCATTTTTTTTCAGTGGGCGCCCAGGTGCAGCTGGTGGTAAACGTCAAAGCCCTGTTGGTCAGGGAAAGCCCGGAGCCCCGATGTCTGTGGTGCTGTAGATGCGCTGGGAATGGCCGGTGAGGAGCAGCAAGAGCTTGAGTTGCTGGCACTTTCGGTGTGGGAGCAATCGTCCGATGTTCGTGATTTTTCGTTTATTTTTTTCAGTGGGCGCCCAGGTGCAGCTGGTGGTAAACGTCGAAGCCCTGTTGTTCAGGGAAAGCGCAGAACCCCGATGTCTGTGGTGCTGTAGATTCGCTGCCAAAGTCCGGTGAGTAGCAGCAAGAGCTTGATTTGCTGGCACTTTCGGTGTGGGAGGAATCGTCCGACGTTCGTGATTTTTCGGGGTTTTATTTCAGTGGGCGCCCAGGTGCAGCTGGTGGTAAACGTCGAAGCCCTGTTGGTCAGGGAAAGCCCGTAGCCCCGATGTCTGTGGTGCTGTAGATGCGCTGGGAATGGCCGGTGAGGAGCAGCAAGAGCTTGACTGGCTGGCACTTTTGGTGTGGGAGCAATTGTCCGACGTTTTTGATTTTTTAGGGTTTTTTTTTCAGTGGGTAACCAGGTGCAGCTGGTGGTAAATGTCGAAGCCCTGTTGGTCAGGGGGAGCCCGGAGCCGCGATGTCTGTGGTGTTGTAGATGCACTGCCACTGTACGGTGAGGAGCAGCAAGACCTTGACTGGCTGGCACTTTCGGTGTGGGAGCAGTCGTCCGACGTTCGTGATTTTTCGGCATTTTTTTTCAGTGGGCGCCCAGGTGCAGCTGGTGGTAAACATCGAAGCCCCTTTGGTCAGGGAAAGCCCGGAGCCCCGATGTCTGTGGTGCTGTAGATGCGCTGCCAATGGCCGGTGAGGAGCAGGAAGAGCTTGAGTTGCTGGCACTTTCGGTGTGGGAGCAATCGTCCGACGTTCGTGATTTTTCGGGGTTTTATTTCAGTGGGCGCCCAGGTGCAGCTGGTGGTAAACGTCGAAGCCCCTTTGGTCAGGGAAAGCCCGGAGCCCCGATGTCTGTGGTGCTGTAGATGGGCTGGCAATGGCCGGTGAGCAGCAGCAAGAGCTTGACTGTCTGGCACTTTTGGTGTGAGAGCAATCGTCCGACGTTCGTGATTTTTCAGAGTTCTTTTCAGTGGGAGCCCAGGTTGAGCGAGTGGTAAACGTCGAAGCCCTGTTGGTCAGGGAAAGCCCGGAGCCCCGATGTCTGCGGTGTTGTAGATGCGCTGGGAATGGCCGGTGAGGAGCAGCAAGAGGTTGACAGGCTGGCATTTAAGGTGTGGCAGGAATCGTCCGACGTTTGTGATTTTTGGGGTTTTTTTTTCAGGGGGCACCCAGGTGCATCTGGTGGTAAATGTCGAAGCCCGGTTCGTCAGGGAATGCTCGGAGCCCCGATGTCTGTGGTGCTGTAGATGCGCTGCCAGTGGCCGGTGAGGAGCAGCAAGAGCTTGAGTTGCTGGCACTTTCGGTGTGGGAGCAATCGTCTGATGTTCGTGATTTTTCGTTTATTTTTTTCAGTGGGCGCCCAGGTGCAGCTGGTGGTAATCGTCGAAGCCCTGTTGTTCAGGGAAAGCGCAGAACCCCGATGTCTGTGGTGCTGTAGATGAACTGCCAAAGTCCGGTGAGTAGCAGCAAGAGCTTGAGTTGCTGGCACTTTCGGTGTGGGAGCAATCGTCCGACGTTCGTGATTTTTCGGGGTTTTTTTCAGTGGGCTCCCAGGTGCAGCTGGGTGTAAACGTCGAAGCCCTGTTGGTCAGGGAAAGCCCGGAGCCCCGATGTCTGTGGTGCTGTAGATGCGCCGCCAATGGCCGGTGAGGAGCACAAAGAGCTTGACTGGCTGGCACTTTCGGTGTGGGAGCAATCGTCTGATGTTTGTGATTTTGGGGGTTTTTTTTTTCAGTGGGTGCCCAGGTGCAGCTGGTGGTAAACGTCGAAGCCCTGTTGGTCAGGGAAAGCCCGGAGCCCCGATGTCTGTGGTGCTGTAGATACGCTGCCATTGGCCGGTGAGGAGCAGCAAGAGCTTGAGTTGCTGGCACTGTCGGTGTGGGATCAATCGTCCGACGTTTTTGATTTTTCAGGGTTTTTTTTCAGTGGGCAATCAGGTGCAGCTGGTGGTAAACGTCGAAGCCCTGTTGGTCAGGGAAAGCCCGGAGCCCCGATGTCTGTGGTGCTGTAGATGCACTCCCAAAGTCCGGTGAGTAGCAGCAAGAGCTTGAGTTGCTGGCACTTTCGGTGTGGGAGGAATCGTCCGACGTTTGTTATTTTTCGGGGTTTTATTTCAGTGGGCGCCCAGGTTCAGCTGGTGGTAAACGTCGAAGCCCTGTTGGTCAGGGAAAGCCCGGAGCCCCGATATCTGTGGTGCTGTAGATGCGCTGGGAACGGCCGGTGAGGAGCAGCAAGAGCTTGACTGTCTGGCACTTTTGGTGTTGGAGCAATTGTTCGACGTTCGTGATTTTTCAGGGTTTTATTTCAGTGGGCGCCCAGGTGCAGCTGGTGGTAAACGTCGAAGCCCTGTTGGTCAGGGAAAGCTCGGAGCCCCGATGTCTGTGGTGCTGTAGATGCGCTGGGAATGGCTGGTGAGGAGCAGCAAGAGCTTGACTGTCTGGCACGTTGGGTGTGGGAGCAATCGTCGGACGTTTGTGATTTTTAGGGATTTTTATTCACTGGGCGCCCAGGTGCAGCTGGTGGTAAACGTCGAAGCCCTGTTGGTCAGGGAAAGCCCGGAGCTCCGATGTCTGTGGTGCTGAAGATGCGCTGGGAATGCCCGGTGAGGAGAAGCTAGAGGTTGACTGTCTGGCACTTTCGGTGTGGGAGCAATTGTCCGACGTTCGAGATTTTTCGGGGTTTTATTTCAGTGGGCGCCCAGGTTCAGCTGGTGGTAAACCTCGAAGCCCTGTTCGTCAGGGAAAGCCCGTAGCCCCGATGTCTGCGGTGCTGTAGATGCGCGGCCAATGGCCGGGGAGGAACAGCAAGAGGCTCACGTGCTGGCACTTTCGATGTGGGTGCAATCGTCCGACGTTCGTGATTTTTGGGGGTTATTTTCATTGGGCGCCCAGGTTCAGCTGGTTGTAAACGTCGAAGCCCTGTTGGTCAGGGAAAGCCCAGAGCCCCGATGTCTGTGGTGCTGTAGATGCGCCTCCAATGGCTGGTGAGGAGCAGCAAGAGCTTGACTGTCTGGCACGTTGGGTGTGGGAGCAATCGTCGGACGTTTGTGATTTTTGGGGATTTTTATTCACTGGGCGCCCAGGTGCAGCTGGTGGTAAACGTCGAAGCCCTGTTGGTCAGGGAAAGCCCGGAGCCCCGATGTCTGTGGTGCTGTAGATGCGCTGGCAATGGCCGGTGAGGAGCAGCAAGAGCTTGAGTTGCTGGCACTTTTGGTGTGGGAGCAATCGTCCGACGTTTTTGATTTTTTAGGGTTTTTTTTTCAGTGGGTAACCAGGTGCAGCTAGTGGTAAATGTCGAAGCCCTGTTGCTCAGGGAAAGCCCGGAGCCGCGATGTCTGTGGTGCTGTAGATGCGCTGGGAATGCCCGGTGAGGAGCAGCTAGAGGTTGACTGTCTGGCACTTTCGGTGTGGGAGCAATTGTCCGACGTTCGTGATTTTTCGGGGTTTTATTTCAGTGGGCGCCCAGGTGCAGCTGGTGGTAAACTTCGAAGCCCTGTTGGTCAGGGAAAGCCCGGAGCCCTGATGTCTGTGGTGCTGTAGATGCGCTGGGAATGGCTGGTGAGAAGCAGCATGAGCTTGACTGGCTGGCATTTAAGGTGTGGCAGGAATCGTCGGATGTTTGTGATATTTCGTTTATTTTTTTTAGTGGGCGCCCACGTGCAGCGGGTGGTAAACGTCGAAGCCCTGTTGGTCAGGGAAAGCCCGGAGCCCCGATGTCTGTGGTGTTGTAGATGTGCTGGGAATGGCCGGTGAGGAGCAGCAAGAGCTTGACTGGCTGGCACTTTCGTTGTGGGAGCAATCGTCCGACGTTCGTGATTTTTCGGGCTTTTATTTCAGTGGGCGCCCAGCTGCAGCGGGTGGTAAACGTCGAAGCCCTGTTGGTCAGGGAAAGCTCGGAGCCCCGATATCTGCGGTGCTGTAGATGCGCTGCCAGTGGCCGGAGAGGAGCAGCAAGAGCTTGACTGGCTGGAACTTTGGGTGTGGGAGCAATCGTCCGATGTTCGTGATTTTTCGGGGTTCTTTTCAGTGGGCGCCCAGGTTGAGCGAATGGTAAACGTCGAAGGCCTGTTGGTCAGGGAAAGCCCGGAGCCACGATGTCTGCGGTGTTGTAGATGCGCTGCCACTGTCCGGTGAGGAGCAGCAAGAGCTTTACTGGCTGGCACTTTCGGTGTGGGAGCAATCGTCCGACGTTCGTCATTTTTCAGGGTTTTTTTTCACTGGGCAACCAGGTGCAGCTGGTGGTAAATGTCGAAGGCTTGTTGGTCAGGGAAAGCCCGGAGCCGCGATGTCTGTGGTGCTGTAGATGCGCTGGGAATGGCTGGTGAGGAGCAGCAAGAGCTTGACTGGCTGGCACTTTTGCTGTGGGAGCAATCGTCCGACGTTCGTGATTTTTCTTTTATTTTTTTCAGTGGGCGCCCAGGTGTAGCTGGTGGTAAACGTCGAAGCCCAGTTGGTCAGGGAAAGCGCAGAACCCCGATGTCTGTGGTGCTGTAGATGCGCTGCCAATGGCCGGTGAGGAGCAGCAAGAGCTTGACTGGCTGGCACTTTCGGTGTGGGAGTAATCGTCTGACGTTCGTGGTTTTTCGGGGTTTTATTTCAGTGGGCGCCCATGTGCAGGTGGTGGTAAACGTCGAAGCCCTGTTGGTCAGGGAAAGCCCGGAGCCCTGATGTCTGTGGTGCTGTAGATGCGCTGGGAATGGCCGGGGAGGAGCAGCAAGAGCTTGACTGGCGGGCACTTTTGGTGTGGGAGCAATCGTCCGATGTTTGTGATTTTTCGGGGGTTCTTTTCAGTGGGAGCCCAGGTGCAGCGGGTGGTAAACGTCGAAGCACTGTTCGTCAGGGAAAGTCCAGAGCCCTGATGTCTGTGGTGCTGTAGATGCGCTGGGAATGGCCGGTGAGGAGCAGCAAGAGCTTGACTGGCTGGCACTTTTGGTGTGGGAGCAATTGTCCGACGTTTTTGATTTTTTAGGGTTTTTTTTTCAGTGGGTAACCAGGTGCAGCTGGTGGTAAATGTCGAAGCTCTGTTGGTCAGGGAAAGCCCGGAGCCCCGATGTCTGTGGTGCTGTAGATGCGCTGGGAATGGAAGGTGAGGAGCACCTACAGCTTGACTGGCTGGCAATTTCGGTGTGGGAGCAATCGTCCGACGTTCGTGATTTTTCGGGATTATTTTCAGTGGGCGCCCAGGTTAAGCTGGTGGTAAATGTCGAAGGCCTGTTGGTCAGGGAAAGCCCGGAGCCCCGATATCTGTGGTGCTGTAGATGCGCTGCCAATGGCCGGGGAGGAGCAGCAAGAGCTTGACTGGCTGGCACTTTCGGTGTGGGAGCAATCGTCCGACGTTCGTGATTTTTCGGGGTTTTACTTTCAGTGGGCGCACAGGTGCAGCTGGTGGTAAACGTCGAAGCCCTGTTGGTCAGGGAAAGCCCGGATCCCCGATGTCTGTGGTGCTGTAGATGCGCTGGGAATGGGCGGTGAGGAGCAGCAAGAGCTTGAGTTGCTGGCACTTTCAGTGTGGGAGCAATCGTCGGACGTTTGTGATTTTTGGGGATTTTTATTCACTGGGCGCCCAGGTGCAGCTGGTGGTAAACGTAGAAGCCCTGTTGGTCAGGGAAAGCCCGGAGCCCCGATGTCTGTGGTGCTGTAGATGCGCTGGGAATGTGCGGTGAGGAGCAGCAAGAGCTTGACAGGCTGGCATTTAAGGTGTGGCAGGAATCGTCCGACATTTGTGATTTTTGGGGTTTTTTTTTCAGGGGGCACCCAGGTGCAGCTGGTGGTAAACGTCTAAGCCCTGTTGGTCAGGGAAAGCTCGGAGCCCCGATGTCTGTGGTGCTGTAGATACGCTGCCAATGGCCGGTGAGGAGCAGCAAGAGCTTGACTGGCTGGCACTTTTGCTGTGGGAGCAATCGTCCGATGTTCGTGATTTTTCTTTTATTTTTCTCAGCGGGTGCCCAGGTGCAGCTGGTGGTAAACGTCGAAGCCCTGTTGGTCAAAGAAAGCGCAGAACCCCGATGTCTGTGGTGCTGTAGATGCACTCCCAAAGTCCGGTGAGTAGCAGCAAGAGCTTGACTGGCTGGCACTTTCGGTGTGGGAGGAATCGTCCGACGTTTGTTATTTTTCGGGGTTTTATTTCAGTGGGCGCCCAGGTTCAGCTGGTGGTAAACGTCGAAGCCCTGTTGGTCAGGGAAAGCTCGGAGCCCCGATATCTGTGGTGCTGTAGATGCGCTGCCAATGGCCGGGGAGGAGCAGCAAGAGCTTGAGTTGCTGGCACTTTTGGTGTTGGAGCAATCGTTCGACGTTCGTGATTTTTCGGGGTTTTATTTTAGTGGGCGCCCAGGTGCAGCTGGTGGTAAACTTCGAAGCCCTGTTGGTCAGGGAAAGCCCGGAGCCCCGATGTCTGTGGTGCTGTAGATGCGCTGGGAACGGCCGGTGAGTAGCAGCAAGAGCTTGACTGGCTGGCACTTTCGGTGTGGGAGCAATCGTCCGACGTTTGTGATTTTTCGGCATTTTTTTTCAGTGGGCGCCCAGGTGCAGCTGGTGGTAAACGTCAAAGCCCTGTTGGTCAGGGAAAGCCCGGAGCCCCGATGTCTGTGGTGCTGTAGATGCGCTGGGAATGGCCGGTGAGGAGCAGCAAGAGCTTGAGTTGCTGGCACTTTCGGTGTGGGAGCAATCGTCCGATGTTCGTGATTTTTCGTTTATTTTTTTCAGTGGGCGCCCAGGTGCAGCTGGTGGTAAACGTCGAAGCCCTGTTGTTCAGGGAAAGCGCAGAACCCCGATGTCTGTGGTGCTGTAGATTCGCTGCCAAAGTCCGGTGAGTAGCAGCAAGAGCTTGATTTGCTGGCACTTTCGGTGTGGGAGGAATCGTCCGACGTTCGTGATTTTTCGGGGTTTTATTTCAGTGGGCGCCCAGGTGCAGCTGGTGGTAAACGTCGAAGCCCTGTTGGTCAGGGAAAGCCCGTAGCCCCGATGTCTGTGGTGCTGTAGATGCGCTGGGAATGGCCGGTGAGGAGCAGCAAGAGCTTGACTGGCTGGCACTTTTGGTGTGGGAGCAATTGTCCGACGTTTTTGATTTTTTAGGGTTTTTTTTTCAGTGGGTAACCAGGTGCAGCTGGTGGTAAATGTCGAAGCCCTGTTGGTCAGGGAAAGCCCGGAGCCGCGATGTCTGTGGTGTTGTAGATGCACTGCCACTGTACGGTGAGGAGCAGCAAGAGCTTGACTGGCTGGCACTTTCGGTGTGGGAGCAGTCGTCCGACGTTCGTGATTTTTCGGGGTTTTATTTCAGTGGGCGCCCAGGTGCAGCTGGTGGTAAACGTCGAAGCCCTGTTGGTCAGGGAAAGCCCGGAGCCCCGATGTCTGTGGTGCTGTAGATGGGCTGGCAATGGCCGGTGAGCAGCAGCAAGAGCTTGACTGTCTGGCACTTTTGGTGTGAGAGCAATCGTCCGACCTTCGTGATTTTTCAGAGTTCTTTTCAGTGGGAGCCCAGGTTGAGCGAGTGGTAAACGTCGAAGCCCTGTTGGTCAGGGAAAGCCCGGAGCCCCGATGTCTGCGGTGTTGTAGATGCGCTGGGAATGGCCGGTGAGGAGCAGCAAGAGGTTGACAGGCTGGCATTTAAGGTGTGGCAGGAATCGTCCGACGTTTGTGATTTTTGGGGTTTTTTTTTCAGGGGGCACCCAGGTGCAGCTGGTGGTAAATGTCGAAGCCCGGTTCGTCAGGGAATGCTCGGAGCCCCGATGTCTGTGGTGCTGTAGATGCGCTGCCAGTGGCCGGTGAGGAGCAGCAAGAGCTTGAGTTGCTGGCACTTTCGGTGTGGGAGCAATCGTCCGATGTTCGTGATTTTTTGGGGTTCTTTTCAGTGGGCGCCCAGGTGCAGCTGATGGTAAACGTCGAAGCCCTGTTGGTCCGGGAAAGCCCGGATCCCCGATGTCTGTGGTGCTGTAGATGCGCTGGGTATGGGCAGTGAGCAGCAGCAAGAGCTTGACAGGCTGGCACTTTCGGTGTGGGAGCAATCGTCCGATGTTCCTGATTTTTAGGGGTTTTTTTCAGTGTGCGCCCAGGTTCAGCTGGTGGTAAACGTCGAAGCCCTGTTGGTCAGGGAAAGCTCGGAGCCCCGATGTCTGTGGTGCTGTAGATGCGCTGGGAATGGCCGGGGACGAGCAGCAGGACCTTGACTGGCTGGCACTTCCGTTGTGGGTGAAATCGTCCGACGTTCATGATTTTTTGGGGTTTTATTTCAGTGGGTGCCCAGGTGCAGCTGGTGGTAAACATCGAAGCCCTGTTGGTCAGGGAATGCCCGGAGCCGCGATGTCTGTGGTCCTGTAGATGCACTGCCAAAGTCCGGTGAGTAGCAGCAAGAGCTTGAGTTGCTGGCACTTTCGGTGTGGGAGGAATCGTCCGACGTTCGTGATTTTTCGGGGTTTTACTTTCAGTGGGCGCCCAGGTTCAGCTGGTGGTAAAGGTCGAAGCCCTGTTCGTCAGGGAAAGCCCGGAGCCCCGATGTCTGTGGTGCTGTAGATGCGCTGGGAATGGGCGGTGAGGAGCAGCAAGAGCTTGAGTTGCTGGCACTTGAGTTGCTGGCATTAAAAGTGGGTCCCCAGCGACAAGAAATAGAGTTCCTAGTGGACTCTGGAGCAGAAAGTTCTACTGTTCAAAAATTGCCCCGGGGGTGTGAGACATCCTCGGAGAAAGTAGAAGTTATTGGAGCAAAAGGAGAGCCTTTTGGGGTTCCCGTAATAAAAAATGTGGTTTTGGAAAGTGATTCTAAATTTGGGGTGGGGTCCTTGCTGTTAGTGCCTGAGGCGGACTATAACTTATTGGGCAGAGATTTAATGATAGAATTAGGGATTGGGTTAGAAGTCATAAAAAATGAACTAAGAATTAAGTTGTGTCCTTTACGGACAGTTGATGAGGGGAAAATAAACCCTGAGGTATGGTACACTCCGGAGACCATTGGAAAATTGGATATTGAACCTTTTTCAGTGACAATAAGAAACCCAGAAATACCAGTGAGAATAAAACAATACCCCCTACCGATGGAGGGGAGACAGGGATTGAAACCTGAGATTCAAAGGTTAATTGAAAAAGGAATATTAGAACCTTGCATGTCCCCTTTTAACACCCCCATCTTACCTGTAAAGAAACCTGATGGGACATACAGATTAGCGCATGATTTACGAGAAATTAACAAACGAACGGTTACCAGATTCCCTGTAGTGGCAAACCCTCATACACTTTTAAGCCAGCTGGGCCCCAATGATCAGTGGTATAGTGTAATTGATTTAAAGGATGCCTTCTGGGCATGCCCCTTAAAGAAAGATTGCAGGGATTATTTTGCTTTTGAATGGGAAGACCCGGACACTTACAGAAAACAACAATTACGGTGGACCGTTTTACCTCAAGGGTTCACCGAGTCTCCAAATTTGTTTGGACAGGCATTAGAACAAATATTGAGGGGGTACGAATTAGGTGGGGGGGTGACCCTTGTCCAGTATGTGGACGATTTACTGTTGGCCGGCAGCGATGAGGAGGCAGTTAGGGAGGAGAGTATTAGGTTGTTAAATTTTTTAAGTTTACAGGGATTAAAGGTGTCGAAATCAAAACTGCAATTTGTCAAAAAGGAAGTGAAATATTTAGGGCACAGATTGAGTAAAGGAACTAAGAAGTTAGACCCAGAAAGAGTTCAGGGCATATTATCATTGCCGGCTCCAAAAACTAAGAGACAGATCAGACAATTGCTGGGCCTTTTGGGATATTGTAGACAATGGATTGAAGGCTATAGTAGGAAAGTAAAATTTTTATATGCTAAGATATCTAAGGATGGCCTATTAAAATGGTCTAAGGATGATGATGAACAATTGGAAGTTTTAAAAATGGATTTGGTAAACACTCCTGTTTTGAGTTTACCGGATGTCAAGAAACCATTTTATTTATTTATTAATGTTGATGAAGGAACAGCATATGGGGTGTTAGTGCAAGAATGGGCAGGGAAGAAAAAGCCTGTAGGATACCTTTCTAAATTGTTAGACCCTGTAAGCAGAGGATGGCCTATCTGCCTACAAGCTATAGTGGCTGCGGCTCTGCTAGTAGAAGAGGCTCACAAAGTTACCTTTGGGGGAGAACTGAAAGTATTATCACCCCACAATATTAGAGGAATTTTACAACAGAAAGCTGAAAAGTGGATTACTGATGCCAGGCTCCTGAAGTACGAGGGTATCCTGATATCTTCACCTAAACTAGAACTTGAAGTTACTGGTTTACAGAATCCAGCACAATTTCTGTACGGGGAACCGTCAGAGGAGATAACTCATGATTGCCTGCACACTATTGAAGAACAAGCCAAAATTAGACCAGATTTGGAGGAAGAAGAGCTAGAGGATGGGGAAAAACTTTTTGTAGATGGATCTTCCCGGGTAATAGAGGGGAAAAGAAAATCAGGATATGCGATAATTAATGGAAAAACATTTAAGGTAATAGAATCAGGGCCCCTGAGTCCCAGTTGGTCGGCTCAAGCATGCGAGTTATACGCAGTTTTAAGAGCTTTACAATTATTAGAAGGAAAAATCGGCACCATCTATACGGATTCCAAATATGCCTTTGGAATAGTGCATACATTTGGGAAAATTTGGGAAGAAAGAGGCTTAATAAATTCCCAGGGAAAGGGATTGGTTCATCAGGAGTTAATAATTGAAATTTTGCAGGCTTTACGGAGGCCGGTAGGAATAGCAGTGGTCCATTTAAAAGGGCATCAGCGGGGATTAACTCCACTGACAAGGGGAAACAATCTAGCAGATCAAGAAGCAAAACGAGCGGCTTTAATGATCTTCAAGGAAAAGAAAGATAGAAAGTTTCCTTGCAAGGATTGTTGGAAGAGCACACTTCATTGTAGCTGTGCGAATCCTAATTATCAGTTTTGTTGTGCGCATGGGGAAGAGTACCACCTGTACAGCTTCACTGTGCAGGAGAAAGACAAGTTAGTCCGAATGGGGGCAAGGGAAGTCAAATCTGGAGAATGGGAACTTCCTGATGGACGAGAGGTCATTTCAAAAACTATGGCTATAAGAATCATGCGCAAGTACCATGAAAACACCCACTGGGGGGTTCAAGCACTAGTAGATCAATTTGCCATAAAATATGCTTGCATTGGGGTATATAATATAGCAAAAAGAATAATTGGAGATTGCCTAATTTGCCAAAAAGTGAACAAGCACCAATTAAGAGAAAGACCATTAGGGGGAAGAGATTTGGCTCACCGACCCTTCGCCAAAATTCAGATAGACTTCACCGAACTACCGAAAGTAGGCAGGTATAGATATTTGTTGGTAATAATAGATCATTTAACACACTTTGTAGAAGCATTTCCAACAGTCAGGGCCACTGCCCAAACGGTGACAAAACTATTGCTTGAAAATGTGATACCTAGGTATGGCTCTATTGAAACTATTGACTCTGATAGGGGACCACATTTTGCTTCAAAAATCATAAAAGAAGTTTTTACTGCTTTGGGGACCAAGTGGGAATATCATACACCCTGGCACCCACAGAGTTCGGGAAAAATAGAGCGGGTAAACGGTGAGATAAAGAAACAACTGACCAAATTAATGATGGAGACCAAATTATCTTGGGTAAAATGCCTTCCCTTAGCCTTATTAAATATTAGAATCCAACCTCACACGGATGTGGGAATCTCCCCTTTCGAAATGTTATATGGAATGCCTTATGATTTGGAGGTTCCCCGAGATCATCCCCAGGCTGAAAATTTACAACTGAAACAGTACATAATCCAACTCATGTCTATGAGGAAACAATTGCGAGATAAAGGCTTAGCAGTACAAAGGCCTCCGTTGGACATTGCAATACACAATATACAACCTGGAGATAACGTTTTAATTAGGTCATGGAAGGAGTCCTCACTAACTCCCCGCTGGGAAGGGCCTTATCTTGTTTTACTCACTACAGAAACCGCCATCCGGACTGCTGAACGGGGGTGGACCCATGCCAGCCGGGTAAAAGGACCCATCTCCGAGGAGCAGTGGGAGAGCTCTGGAGACCCGAATACCTTGAAATTAAAACTGCGAAGAAAAAGACAGACTAATAAATTGAACTGAGCAATGAACATGTATCGGTAAGGCGGAGACGCTTCGCTTGTTAACCGTTTTTTTACAGAAGAACCACACTTGGAGACCTGGAAAATACATGGATACGTAAGGACTATATTGAAATCAGAATTGTGGTTGTAATTGTAATTATCATTATATATATGAGCCTTTAAGAAAAGTGATGTGTCACATAGTTCATATTAATTGTAGCAATAAGTTTGGTAGTAGCAGGGAAGGAACTTACATATCTTTGGAAGTGCCGAAAACAGGAGTAGCCTCGTTTAAACAATTTAAAAATAAAATACCAAAGTGCTACTCCCAGGAGAATCGGGAGCCGAACAGAAAATAAATAAGTGAGGGCCGATTCACTGTCACATTTCTCCTGAAGATTGTCCTTGCCACCAAGAAGATGACATTCCTCGTAGCTCGAAGCAACCGAGTTGACGAGCGAGGTGGAGGGACAAGGTGCTGTGGAGAACTGACCCCTGTCACTGCAGATGATTTAAAGGCCCTCCAAGTGAAAAGGCCCCGAGGTTCCAAATGGGAAAAAGGCACTAGTCAAATTGGCTTAAAACAAAATTGGAGGCTTCACCCTTTTCAGTACGTCCTGACTATTCTGTTTTTAATGTTACCACAAACATGGGGGAAACTGAGCCACCAAGCTCATCAGCCATTCGAATGGACACTGCATCAAGTGGGCATTGATGATGATAAAGTCATACAAACTATAATAACTCCAGGGGCCCCTGCCTTTAAGACCACTCTGTGTCAGTTAGCGCCAGTAGATGGAGCGTGTAAAAATGAAGGTACACCATTTTATCTATGCCCGAGCTCTAACCCTGGGAAAATCGTATTGTAACCAACCAGGACAACATTTTTGCGCATACTGGGGTTGTGAAACAATTGCTAACCGGTGGATTCCAGAGCCTGGAAAAGATCCCTTCTTGAAGGTATCTTGGGCCCCTTATGGATGTAAGCCGCAAGTGGTACGTACACTGGATAGAAGTGGGTCTGTCAGTATCGCAAAGTGGAGTTGCAACTACTGGCACTTGAATGTGACCCGACCTCAGGACCCTAGCTGGCTAGTAGGAAGAACTTGGGGAGTTCGTTATAATAAGGAACTAGGGCAAGATAGAGGTGGGCTAATACACATTAAAAAGAAACCAGCCTCGAATGATCCACTGCCAGTAGGCCCCAAGCAGGTCCTGACTGATGATTTGGCTAAGAAAACAGACCCCGACCAGACATTGACTGATAGTTTGGTCAAGGAAACAGAGGGTGATGTAACGAAAGTTATTGTAATGAATAGTACCCAAGCCATCCAAACCCCTGACGAAAACTCTGGGGATAACCCTCTTTGGAAACTGATGCAAGCCAGTTACCTGGTATTAAACCACACAAACCCAAACACAAACATTGCTGGGTGTGTTGCGATACTAGACCTCCCTTCTATGAGGCAATAGGCATCCACTCAAAGGCGAAAAGGGTAAATGGTTCAAACCCAACACAATGTTTATGGGATTCTGAAGGTCGAAAACCAGGCCTGACGATGCAACATGTATCGGGACAAGGGAGATGTATTGGGAATGTACCCCCAGAGAAAAATAAATTATGCAAGATAAGAGCTTCCCTGAAAGGGAAGCCCCCTGCTGATTGGCTAATACCAGCCCGTAACACCAAATGGATCTGCTCCAAAACTGGAATCACTCCCTGTTTATCTCTTAAATTGTTCAACGAATATGAGGAATATTGCATCCAAGTGATGATAATCCCCCGGATCATATACCACCCTGAGGAATTTGTGCATAATAACCAGAATACCCAGAGTCACCACTTACAGAAACGAGAACCATTTACCTTTACGGCTTTGACAATAGCCACTTTGATAGCTGTAGGAGCAACAGGCGCGGGCACAGGAATAACGTCATTGGTCCAACAAAATCAGAAATTTCAATCACTTAGAATAGCAGTAGACGAAGACTTGGTAAGAATTGAACAATCAATAACTGCCTTGGAAAAATCTGTTAGATCATTATCAGAGGTGGTGCTACAAAACCGAAGGGGGTTAGATTTAATGTTTCTACAACAAGGTGGGCTATGTGCTGCCTTGGGAGAACAATGTTGTGTATATGCTGATCACACAGGGATTGTAAGGGATACTATGACAAAACTTCGGGAAGGCCTAGAAAAACGAAAACGAGAACAAGAAACGCAACAAAGCTGGTATGAGTCCTGGTTTAACCACTCTCCTTGGCTTACCGCATTACTATCTACCATTGCAGGACCCTTGATTATATTAATACTGGTATTAACTTTTGGACCCTGTATATTCAATAGAGTAGTTACAATTGTAAAAAACAGATTGGAAGCAGCTCATTTGATGCTTATGAGAGCCAAGCATGAACCTCTGGGAGGAATACCGGAGGTGGAGGAGACCCTCATTTTGAGCCAGCAGGTGCTTAAGCGATTTGATGAACAAAATAGTGAAAAGAAAAAGGGGGGATTGTAATAAACTGTGAGCTGTTTGTTCATCAAACCTTGTCAGAACAATGGAGAGTTATATGAAATACACAAAGTCGGCCACAAGAAAGTTACATTAAATACACAAGGTCAGCCACAGGCACCTGGCTATGTAAAAACGGCATGCAGGACTGCGAAAGGAGGGAGCGGGGGGGGGCTCATAAAGATGAAGGGTATAAAACCAGTAACTTTCTAACCATATAGTTTGAAGAAGCAATTAGTGGGAGGGGGAAGTCTGGTTTGGAGCAAGAAACAGTCTCACATTATCTCGAGGGAGGGAGGGAGTGATTAAAAGGAGCAAGGATTCGAGAACAGGATGGCACCCATCACATAAATCTCCTTGTTCAAGAAGGACACGAATCGGCTCAGACTGATAAGGACACTGCCAACTTGTGGGAACAGCACATTCCAGGCAAAGGTGAAAAGTACACCGTGAAGAAGACCTACGGCCTTCCTCCCAAAAGACCCCCGAAGACCCTCGCCCACAATTCCTGGGAGAATTTGCGCAAGCGCGAAGGACTGATAAGCTAATTAGCATACGAAGCGAGAGTAGGTGGGTTTAGGTAATGAATATGTATAAGCATCAACAGAATATTTATTGTTTTTACTGTATAAGAATGGGGCGGTTTGCTATCTCGGCGCGCGCCGTTGGCGGAGCAGGAGACTCCCCGGCCACCCAGCGCTGTTTTGCTTACTGGTCGCTTGCTTTAATAAACCAAATTTTTAATTGGCCAATCTCTGTCAGTTAATTGGACAAAGAGGGCAGATAAACTATAACAGCAGGACGCCATTTTATGGGGGCAGGACGCCATTTTGGGGGGGTAGAAGGCCCAGTTGTGGGGCAGGGGGCCACTTTCGGGGGCAAGAGAGCATTTTGGGGGGCAGGACGCCATTTTGGGGGGTAGAAGGCCCAGTTATGGGGCAGGAGACCACTTTCGGGGGCGAGAGCGCATTTTGGGGGGCAGGACGCCATTTTGGGGGGGCAGAAGGCCTAGCTGGGGGGCGGGAGGCCATTTTGTGGGGCAAGGAGGCCATTTTGGGGGTCGCCCCACCCACGGCGAGGGAGGACCCGAGACACCCAATCGCGGCAAGGGACGACCCGAGACACCCAATGGCGGCGAGGGAAGACCTCCGGTGTCCAATGGCGGCAAGGTGAGACCCGCAGTGAGCTCCGCCCCCCACCCCCCCCAGCTTATGGGCGGGGCCACGTTGGGTTGGCCAACCTGGTTGAGCTCTCAAGACCCGCGATGGCCCCGCCCACGGCGGCCATCTTGGGACAGAACGCTGGGCAGAGATGAGAGGCGGGAAGGGGCCCAGGGGAGTTTTTACTCGTGGCCCATGCCGCGCTGGCAAAGCAGCGCCGTCCCCTCCTCTTCCTCGGAGGAAGGGGGTGGGCGGGGCTTCCTCCCGGCACGGGGCCGTCCGTGGGGGCTCAGCCCTCGTCGCTGCCGGAGACGCTGGCCATGGCGTAGGCGCCGGCGTCGTCCTTGTCGTGCAGCCCCTTCCAGTGAACGCCGCCTGGCCGGGGGAGGGGGGCGGGGCCTAGGCGGGGGGTGCAGCCGCGATGGCCCCGCCCCCTCAGTGAAAAACCGGGTGGCCCCGCCCCCTTCCCGGTTTTATATCGCTCGATGTTAAGCTTGGGAAGAGGGAGGGGTGGAGGGAGGTTATCTTGTTCTCTGTCTCATTATCTTGCTGTTTGTAGTAATAAATGAATAGTTTTCCCCAAGAGGAGTCTGTTTTGCCCGTGACGGTAAATTTAAGGATTTCTCCCTGTCCTTATCTCAAACCTCGAGCCGTTTTTCCTTACGTTATCTCCCCCTGTTCTCTCAGAGGGTGGGAGGAGTGAGAGAGAGACTGCGTAGTCTGGTCCTGATCGGGGCTGAACTACGACAGTGTTACTTTCTTAAACATTCTCCAAACCCATAGGTACAGCACAATAGTTAATATTAATAAAACTCCTAAGCTAATCAATAAGATCACAACGGGGCGCACCATAGTATTAAGGATCCCTGTTGCCTCTGTCCCAGCCCCACTCATGCCCTGAGTACATTTCCATTTTGTGCATAACCACAGTGGCCAAGTTTAAGCCCGACCGTTTAAAAGGTGGTCCCATGCTTCCTGTAAACCCAAGGGAGGCGTGAGACCACGGCCATTTGGTGTCCTTTTGATTACAAGTTAGTGGTAAGATGCAGGAAAATATTGTAAGCCCAATCACAATTCCAATTAAACAATTGGTCATTTTAGGATTTAGTTGGTCTAGTGGATTAGTACAGCTACTTCTGTAGATAATGTACTGCCTTTGGTGACCTGCTAAAATGGGTTTTATATTTCCTATAATAAAATGACAAATAAGATATAAACTGCACCGATGACAGATTTGGGCGAGATTAGTTACTGGCCGGTCCCGGTTTCTTTGTCCGGTATCGTTTGCTGTGGTGTCCCTCCCGTTCACTACTGCACTGTTCCTGCCCTTATCCGTTCGAACGAGTTTAAGTCTCAAGTCTTCGTTGTTGTCTGGAGTTACTTTCCACAAGGTTGCAGAGGCTCTCTTGATCCGAGTATGGTGTATCCAGGAGTTCTGTCCCTTTACCTTAATTGCCGTGTAGGTGGTGAGGAGGACTTGAAAAGGTCCGGCCCACTGTGGTTCCAGAGTTTTTTCTGTAAGAGATTTAACATATACATAGTCCCCTGGTTGTATATCGTGAACAGGCCCATCCAGACCCCTACGACGTGTTCCCATTGCATGTTTTTCAATTCTTTTTAATTGTTTGTTTAGTGCCACCATATAGGAGGTCATTATTTCTTCACCAATTTGTGAAGACGTTCCCTTTTGTACCCCATAGGGTCGTCCATATAGAATTTCGAATGGACTAAGCCCTTCTCTTGCTCTTGGTCTGGTTCGTATTCGTATAAGAGCTAATGGTAAAGTTAGATTAGTTTCCTGACCCAACTTGACAATCTGTTGTTTGATTAGGTGATTCATTTTCTCCACCTGGCCACTTGATTGTGGTCGGTAAGAGGTATGTAATTGCCACTCTATCCCTAGATGGTGGCTAATTGCTTGTACTATTCTGGACACAAAATGTGGTCCTCTATCCGATGACATTACTGCTGCGACTCCAAACCTAGGTACTATTTCCTGGAGCAGTATTTTGGTTACTTCCCAGGCTTTAGCAGTTCCGCACGGGAAAGCTTCTGGCCAGCCTGAAAAGGTATCCGTAAGTACTAATAAGTATCGATACCCCCCTTTTCTAGGGAGTTCTGAGAAATCAATCTGCCAACGTTGTCCCGGACCATTCCCCTTTCCGATTTTTTCAAGTTTCGGCCCTTTTACAACTTTAGGATTAGTCTGGAGACAAAGATCACATTGTTGAGTTACTTGTCTAACGGTAGTGTCTAAGTTTCGCGCTATTATGTTCCTGATGAGCTCTTTATATAGGGCTTCTGCCCCCCCCTCCCCCCAGTGTCTTTTTCTATGTTCTTCTCGGACTACTGACCATATCATGTAGGAGGGAATTACTACCCTCCCGTGTGAGGGGTAGTAATTGGCCCACCCTTCCTCATTATATGACCCCTTTAGATCATTAATAAGTTTGCCGACTTCCTTTGTGTATTCTGGTTTACCTTCTAGAAATACCTGTCCATCAGGTATTAGCGCACCCTCTACCTTGATTGTTTCTCTAGCTGCTTGTTTTGCTTCCCTATCTGCCAGCTCATTTCCTCTTTCCAATTCTGTGCTCACTTTCTGGTGTGCTTTAATATGCATAATTGCCACCTTTTTGGGAAGCTGGACTGCATTCAGGATTTTCAAAATCCCTTCTGCATGTTTGATGGTTTTTCCATGAGAATTTAACAGTCCTCTTGCCTTCCATATTGCTCCATGGGCATGTACCACCCCAAAGGCATATTTAGGGTCAGTCCAAATGTTTACAGTCCTTCCCTGGGCTCTCTCCAGGGCTCAGGTAAGGGCTATGATCTCGGCCTTTTGGGCTGAGACCTCGGCTGATAGTGGCCTGGACTCTATCACCTTTTCAAAAGTGGTAACAGCATATCCGGAATGTCGCCTTCCATTTAACATATAGCTGCTTCCATCGGTGAACCAATGTTCGGCTCCATCGACAGGGACATCTTTAAGATCCGTTCGACTAGAATACATGGTTTCAATTGTTTCCAAGCAGTCATGACTCACCGGCTCCCCGATGTTCCCATCAAGGAATGAGGCCGGATTGATGATGTTTGTGGTCACGATTTCAACATCATCCTGTTCAACCATTATAGCTTGATATTTCAGGAACCTTTGTGGGGAAAGCCAATGCCCTCCTTTTGCTTCAAGGACCGCAGATACAGTCTGGGAAACTAGGACAGTCATTTTCTGGCCTAGAGTGAACTTTCAGGCTTCTTGAATGTTTAGAATGACAGCTGCTACTGCTCTCAGACAGCTGGGCCACTGTCGTAGTTCAGCCCCGATCGGGACCAGACTACACAGTCTCTCTCTCGCTCCCCCCACCCTCCGAGAGAATAGGAGGAGATGATATAAGAAAAACGGCTCGAGGTTTGAGATAAGGACGGGAAGAAATTTGTAAAGTTACCGTTACAGGCAAAACAGACTCGACTTGGGGAAAAACACTCATTTATTTCTAAAACTAGCAGGAGAATGAGACAGGGAACAAGATAACCTCCCCACACCCCTCCCTCTTCCCGGGCTTAACATTATCTCTACTACCTTCCCCTCCCGAGCGGCATGGAGGGGGGGGTCGGGGGCGGGGGGGGGGGAATGGGGGTCGCAGTCAGTTCATCACGCGTTGTTTTATGCCTCTGTGTCATCGTCGGGGGAAGAACTCCTTGCATTCCTCCTCTGCTCCAGCGTGGGGTCCCTCCCATGTCCACAGTCCTCCGTGAAACTGCTCCGGCGTGGGTCATCTCTTCCACGGGGTGCAGTCCTGCGAGCGACGGAGGAACGTACGACAAAAGACTCAATATGAGTAATAAGCGTAGTTCGATTTATTAGTCCCAGGTGCACATATTTATATTGCTAAGATAAAATATGCCTACTAGTCATTGCGTGATTGGCTTAAGCTCTAATAGTTACATTTGCATATCCTTCCTACTTGCAGTTAGCTAATCTGGAAAGTCCCGTTAACCTGAAAGTCCCGTACTTTTCATGTTTTCACTTTCTCAGAGTTGTTTACGATCTTCTTCAAGGTTGCTTCGTTTACTTTCTCACAGGAAGCTTCATTACTTTCTCACAGGCAGCCTCATTATTTTCTCACAGGTGGCTTCAGTGCTTTCTTACAGGCGGCTTCATTACTTTCTCACAAGCGGCTTCAGTGATGTCCTTGAGGCCTGCTGCTCACAAACATAACAATTCCATTCGGTCTGGATTGTTCACTAAGTGTCCCTGATACTCCAGGTATCCAACAAATCCCCCTTTTTGTTTTGAACAATCCAGACCCACTTATGCGCTAATAACAAAAAATCAATGGCTGCTAGATTCTGCAAAAATATCATGACGCATACTATCCATGTCTTCTAATAATCCTGATAACATGCTAGAGGTTAAATTCATTTGCTTTTGTGCCCAACAAGCTAATTTATTTAAGTTAGCTAAAGCTTTTGCAGTTGCTGCCCAAGGAACAAATAAAGATAATGCTATCCGCTCAGCTGTACCCAACAGGGTTAAATTGCCGTCACAATGGGGAGTCAATACTTTTAGCGATCTTCTTGCTCGAGTGTGATTCCGTAATGTTCTCATAGGTGGAGCAAACATTATCAATTTTCCAAAATAACATGGTCCTCCTATGGCTCTTTTTGGTACTCCTGACCTTATTTTACTACAATATCAACTAGGTTCATGTAGGCCTCTACTGAATCTCCCTTTTCTTCTTTTTTTTTTTTTTTTTTTTTTTATGAGCCAGATTGTCTGTATTGAGTTGTTAATCATTTTTTGCAAGCATGGTATGTTATGCCTAGTATGATGCCTAGTATCATAATTCCGATTTTAACCAAGGACAGCAACCACCCAGTTATGCCACACACAAGCTTAGTTAATAAAATTACTGATCACATGTTTATGCATATTCATGATTACAAAGCAAAGCTAAGTTTCAGTACCTTCTAGTAATTTTCTACTATAACATTTTTCTACTATTGTGGATATAACAACTCCAGTAACTTTCTTATCTACAAGAGCAATGACTAGTTTTCTGCAGGCCTCTGTTGAAACAAGCCATAAATTCTGCTAACAATGTTTTGTATCTTAAAGCTTCCCTTCTCATTCCATGGCTTTCTTCCTGAGAGCATGATTGCATTCCTCCCCCAAGGTCAGTGTGCTTTCACTGATACCATACTGGCTCAGCGAAATACCACATCTCCCCCTTCTTTGTTTAGGAGAAGAGGCTTGTTTCAACGCTTTATCTATTAAAGTTTGCACACATTTTAAGACACAGAATTATAGATCAAAATACATATATAAAAGGAATGAATAAGCATCCTACAGCTATTAGTAACAAGCTTATATCAAGTCACCAAAAGATGTCTGAATATATCAAAACCATCACTTTGTTGCTGTTTTTGTACTCCTTTTTGCAAGTTTTGAATACTTTTGTGAATAGATTCCGAATGATCAGACAGATTCATGCAGCAAAGCCCATCAAAATCCTGACAACCATGATTTTGTGCTAATAATAAAAAAAATCTATTGCTGATCTATTCTGTTACTAACCCAACTATGCCAAAGACACCGCTGAGCAAGAGGATGTTTATCAGCCGGGTCAGAGCAGAGAAGGGAGGCAGGCGCAGCACCTTCAGGGCGTCCCCTGTTGTAAATAAAGTGTGCTCTGGGTCTGTCCTCTCCCCTTCGCTCCGAGCCACCTCTGTTTATACCCTCAGCAGATTCAGTGAAAGAGTACTGACTAGGTGTTGCTGCATGCGTGGCCAGCGCATACCACAAGGCCTGACTAGACGTTGCTGCATGCGTGGCCAGCGCATGCAACAAGGCCCGTCAAATATGTGCTCTGCAGGCTAACAGCGGTTCTGTTTTGTAAAGTAGCATAGTATATAGAATCTACATCAGTTAACAGCGTTGATAGTGCCGATACAGTTGTATTTATTTGCTTAGCAAGCCAACAGTCCAATTTATTTAGCATAGTTAATGCCTAGGCACTTGCCACACCAGGTGTAAAGACTGAAGCAGCAATAATTTTACTTAGTTTCCAAAACTCTGTATTATCTTGGCAACCAGATTCAATGCTATGTATGCTTCGTTTAGGTCTTTTATGCTGTCTGGATTTTGATATGTGCTCGCATGATTACGTCATGCTGTGTCGTTGCAATGTATAGATCTTAAAGCATTTACAATCATTACCCCTCTAGAAACATTAGCTCTTGAATAGTTAAAAAAAAATAGAAGTCCATCTTTACTGATCCCAAAAAGTTCCATCTTTTGTAGTTTTAGCACTCAGCACTTGTGGTTGCTGCTGTTTTACACAGAGTTGCCGTCCTACCGGTATCTGGCAGGTCAACCAAACATGTTCTGAAATACCCGCAGATGATACAGACAAGGATCCACTTGTTTACTGCTCCTGTAAAGACATAAGCGTATCCCTTCCCCCATGTTATAAGAGGGAACGGTCCTTCCACTTATACAAAGCTCGACTCAGACAGGAGTATCTGTTAACCATGTCAGGGGCGGGGGGGTGGGGGCGCCTGGCGGCGGCTGTGGCCCAGACATATAAGAGGAAAGAAAACTAAAACCTGAGGTTTAAGACAAGAATAGGGAGGGATCCTTAAAGCCACCGCTACAAGCAAAACAGATCATCACTAAAACCAAAGCAGGATAAGGAAAAAGGGAGCAAGACAACCTCCCCCCACCCCTCCCTCTTCCCAGGCTTAACACCATCTCCACCTCCCTCCCCTGCCCCCTTAGCGGGACAGGGATGGGGGGCGGGGGAGGGGAAAGAGGGAATGGGGGTTACAGACAGTTAATCACGCGCCGCTTTATTGATATCAACGGTTTAACGGCTGCACCTACAGCAGCAGCCATGACTGTAGCCTTTTCTTGTTCTAACATTCGCTCAGCAGCTTCCAGCAGTTGCCCTGTACTAGATCCTTTTGGCAGCACACTGAGGGCTCTCTTAGTTTTTTGGGTTTGTTTTTTGTTTTTTGTTTTTTTTTTTATTAGCATTATTAAAGGCAAGCATATCTAAGAACTTTGCTTTCATGTCATCATCCAGATCAGGGTGAGCCATAATTGCAGTGTGCAACCGATCAATAAATTTCCCATATGGTTCTGTGGGACCTTGTCTTCTTGATGTAAAGGCAGGTCCAGACTTTTCATCGTGCACCCTAGCAAGCGCTCTATAAGCCAAATCTTGGCCCAGTTGTAACACTTCGGTAGCAAATTGCGCTTGCCAATCAGATCGTGTGTAGTGTCCCGCTCCCATCAGCATTTGAGTTTGCACCCCGAATAATGGATCACCCTGTTGTCGAGGCGTTGCAGCTGCCCTATCACAAGCAGCCTGCCAGTACTGAAAGAACTGCAGCTGCTGCGACCTGGACAATCATTCTAATATCATAAGGAGCTAACAACTGTGATGAAAAAATATGCTGCAACACAGATTGAGCATATGATGATTTTAGCCCATACTGAGTAACTGCACTTTTAGCTTCCTTCAATATTTTCCAGTCTAATGCTTTCCACACACTTTTCCCAGTATTATCAGTCACAACTGGAAATGCCATAGGAAAAGGCTCTCCTTCTATCAAAGCATCTCGAATCACCTCTTTCCACTGCACTATCGGATTCAAAACCCCGGCCCCTCCCGCCGGCGTCCCTTGCAAAGGTGCAAAAAGACTGATCTCACCCGATGCTCCGTTCGGAATGAATAGGTTGGATGCTGACAGGTCTCGATGCGGCACAGGCGAAGGAGTTGACAAGTTTCCCAGTGACACTTCTAGGCGAATCTCTAGGGCTTCCAGTCTTTTTAGTGTCTCTTCCAGCTGTGCGTCCTTGGAGCCAGATGAATGTTCATCCCCCTCCTCCTCACGCCGTGGTGGCAGGGAAGAAGGTGGTAACGGGGGATAAACCAGAGCTGTTGGTGCCGGCGAAAAGGCTCGTGACTCTGAGTCTGCACTGGCGCAGCGTGGCGGGGTGCCTGGCGGTGGTACGTCTGATGGTGGTGAAAAGCCTTTGGCAGTTTTTCCCTCTGGTGCCCGCATATCTATAGTTATAGGGGCTGTGGCTGCAGTTCCTGGAGTCCTTGCTGGGGCTCGAACCCCCCCACCCTCAGCACGAGCCGGGGCGGCGGCAGGGCTCGTTAAACCCAAGAACAGCATGCTGGTAGTGGAGGTGGACCCGTCGGCTGGAGTTAAGGCCGCAAAAGCAGATGCAGCAACTGAACGCTCGGCTTTCATGCTTATCAATGTTTCGTTAATTAGCTTCCACACGGTGGAGATCCCTTACTTATTTCATCCCACAGCTTTTTTCCTATCTTTTCCTGTGTCGGGAGTTCAAAAGGATCATCAACTGTGGGGATTAATTCCCTTTTCTTTGCCCACTGCAGCAAAGCTTCTAGGACGGCCGAGTCATAACTCAGTCCTCTCATAGAGAGCATAATAATTCTAGGGCTACCTCCTTTTCCATTATTGCCGGCAGTTTCACAATTGGTGCTCCCTGATTAAGGCACCCCTTTTACTCCCTGATTAAGTACTCACTATTGGTGCTCCCTGATTAAGGCACCCCTTTTTTGCAGCTTGTCCTGTAGCCCTGGCAGACGGCGAACCCCTGTTTCAACGGTTCAGGCTCCGGATCGTCGCATCTGAAGGACAAATGCGTAGTCGATCTTGCCCCCCGGTCGCTGCTCCCGGTGCTTCTCTGCCTCCGCCACTCCGATAGCAGTGTCTTCTAGTAGTCCCTGTTCGGGCGCCATTTGCGAGCGACGGAGGAACGTACGACAAAAGACTCAATATGAGTAATAAGCGTAGTTCGATTTATTAGTCCCGGGTGCACATATTTATATTGCTAAGATAAAATATGCCTACTAGTCATTGCGTGATTGGCTTAAGCTCTAATAGTTACATTTGCATATCCTTCCTACTTGCAGTTAGCTAATCTGGAAAGTCCCGTTAACCTGAAAGTCCCGTACTTTTCATGTTTTCACTTTCTCAGAGTTGTTTACGATCTTCTTCAAGGTTGCTTCGTTTACTTTCTCACAGGAAGCTTCATTACTTTCTCACAGGCGGCCTCATTATTTTCTCACAGGTGGCTTCAGTACTTTCTTACAGGCGGCTTCATTACTTTCTCACAAGCGGCTTCAGTGATGTCCTTGAGGCCTGCTGCTCACAAACATAACAATTCCATTCGGTCTGGATTGTTCACTAAGTGTCCCTGATACTCCAGGTATCCAACACAGTCCCTCTAGAACAGCTGTCCCAGCGGGCCCTCCACGGGGCACAGCCTCCTTCAGGCCTCCACCTGCTCCGGCGTGGGGTCCTCCACGGGCTGCAGGTGGATCTCTGCCCCTCCGTGGACCTCCATGGGCTGCAGGGGGACAACCTGCTCCACCATGGTCGTCACCACGAGTTGCAGAGGAATCTTGGCCAGGAGCCGCATTACTCCTCCCCCTCCTCCTTCACTGACCTTGGCGTCTGCAGCCGTTCCTCACAACAGGCTGGCAGACGCCTCTCAGGATCCTTTTTACATCTTATTCACTTGAACTGCTCCTCTCCACTTCTTGCAGCCAGGCCGGGCCGAGTTGGGCCCAGTCGGCTGCCCGGCGGGAGGCCAGAGGGTGAGGCCTGCAAGGCCCACAAGGCTCGCGCTTCCCCCTCTCTGCCCCCCGCTCAGCTGCTTCACATCTCTCCCTTTTTTTTTTTTTTCCTGTTTTCCCCTATTTAAATACATTATCGCAGAGGCGTTATCACGGGACATTCTGCTACCAATTGGCTTGGCCTTGGCCAGCAGCGGGTCCGCTCTAAGCCCGGCCAAGTCTACTGAACAAAGGGGAGCGACTTCTAGCAGTTTCCTACAGAAGCTGCCACCTTAGGCCCCCCCCCCACTAACAAAACCAGAACAGCCACCCTTTCGCAGCGGCATCCAGCTGTTTGGAGAAGTATGCTACCGCACATCTGTATGGTCCCAAATCTTGTGCCAATATTCCTAGTGCCATTCCTTGTTTTTCGTGGGAAAATAGAAAAAATGGCTTACTCACATCAGGAAGTCCCAATGCTGATGCCGACATCAGGGCTTTCTTCAGCTGATGGAAGGCTCAATCTGACTCAGCATCCCACTGGAGACACTTTTGGTTAGCTGCTATCAGGGAATAGAGTGGCTTAACAGGCAGACCATAATCACATATCCAAAGTTGGCACCACCCTGTCATTCCTAAGAATGTCCGTAGTTCCTTTATAGTTTGTGGTCGGGGGCTTTGGCATATGGCCTCTTTCCGGGCTTGTCCTAGGATCCGTTGTACGGCACTGATCTCGTACCCCAGGTACGTGACCTGGGGTTGTAACAACGCCTGTGCCTTTTTCTTAGAAACCCGATATCCCTGTAGTCCCAGGAAATTTAACAGACTCACGGTCCAAATGACACAGGATTCTTTGGTTCTGGTTGCAATAAGAAGGTCGTCTACATATTGTAACACCTTCCCTTCTTCTGAAGGTGGTTCCCATGATTCCAAGTCCTTTGCTAGCTGATTCCTCAAAACTGTGGGGCACGAGAAGTGCCTGCTCCGAAGGCTTCTTGCGAGCAGCGCTAAAAGCACGCGAACATCGCGTTTCTGTGCTTTCCTGAACAGCTTGCGCTGGGACAGTTACAGCCGTGTTTTGCAAGCTGTCCGGGGTTCTGAGGCACTAAAAGTGCGGATGTGTGGCGACTGTGCAAGACGAGAACCGGCTGCTCTGAAAGCCCTTCCTGCTCTTCACGTACGCTTTCTAGCAGCTCTACGGACACACACACGTCAGCCTCTTCACTGTCCTACACAGCTAGCACGCTGGCAGTTACCGTCAACTTGGAAGCAGCCGCGCAGAAGGCAGTCGCCCTGCAACCGGCGAACAGCGCATCATCGCGGCTACACGCGAGCTGGCCGCACTCGGAGCTTTCGCGGCTCTTCTCTCGCTCTTTCCCGCAGAGCTCCGGCGATGCACAACTCGAACCGCGAAAGCCGCAATGAGCTTTGTGCAAGCTGCGCAGAAGAAACAAGGCACTAAACCGGCAAATGTCCAGCTAATCTCCCACGTGAAAAGGGTCAGCAAGGAAAGCTCTTGCTGCTCTTCACTCGCTCTTGCTAACAACCCAGAAGCATTGCGACTCTTCTCTGGATGATTTGCCCACCAACACTTCACATCAGCTCAAGCTGGCTGCCCGGAGGAAAAGAGGCTAGGAAAGATCGTAGCAGGCACGGTTGTTGCTGCACGAGAAGTGCCTGCTCCGGAGGCTTCTTGCGAGCAGCGCTAAAAGCACGCGAACATCGCGTTTCTGTGCTTTCCTGAACAGCTTGCGCTGGGACAGTTACAGCCGTGTTTTGCAAGCTGTCCGGGGTTCTGAGGCACTAAAAGTGCGGATGTGTGGCGACTGTGCAAGACGAGAACCGGCTGCTCTGAAAGCCCTTCCTGCTCTTCACGTACGCTTTCTAGCAGCTCTACGGACACACACACGTCAGCCACTTCACTGTCCTACACAGCTAGCACGCTGGCAGTTACCGTCAACTTGGAAGCAGCCGCGCAGAAGGCAGTCGCCCTGCAACCGGCGAACAGCGCATCATCGCGGCTACACGCGAGCTGGCCGCACTCGGAGCTTTCGCGGCTCTTCTCTCGCTCTTTCCCGCAGAGCTCCGGCGATGCACAACTCGAACCGCGAAAGCCGCAATGAGCTTTGTGCAAGCTGCGCAGAAGAAACAAGGCACTAAACCGGCAAATGTCCAGCTAATCTCCCACGTGAAAACGGTCAGCAAGGAAAGCTCTTGCTGCTCTTCACTCGCTCTTGCTAACAGCCCAGAAGCATTGCGACTCTTCTCTGGATGATTTGCCCACCAACACTTCACATCAGCTCAAGCCGGCTGCCCGGAGGAAAAGAGGCTAGGAAAGATCGTAGCAGGCACGGTTGTTGCTGCACGAGAAGTGCCTGCTCCGGAGGCTTCTTGCGAGCAGCGCTAAAAGCACGCGAACATCGCGTTTCTGTGCTTTCCTGAACAGCTTGCGCTGGGACAGTTACAGCCGTGTTTTGCAAGCTGTCCGGGGTTCTGAGGCACTAAAAGTGCGGATGTGTGGCGACTGTGCAAGACGAGAACCGGCTGCTCTGAAAGCCCTTCCTGCTCTTCACGTACGCTTTCTAGCAGCTCTACGGACACACACACGTCAGCCTCTTCACTGTCCTACACAGCTAGCACGCTGGCAGTTACCGTCAACTTGGAAGCAGCCGCGCAGAAGGCAGTCGCCCTCCAACCGGCGAACAGCGCATCATCGCGGCTACACGCGAGCTGGCCGCACTCGGAGCTTTCGCGGCTCTTCTCTCGCTCTTTCCCGCAGAGCTCCGGCGATGCACAACTCGAACCGCGAAAGCCGCAATGAGCTTTGTGCAAGCTGCGCAGAAGAAACAAGGCACTAAACCGGCAAATGTCCAGCTAATATCCCACGTGAAGACGGTCAGCAAGGAAAGCTCTTGCTGCTCTTCACTCGCTCTTGCTAACAGCCCAGAAGCATTGCGACTCTTCTCTGGATGATTTGCCCACCAACACTTCACATCAGCTAAAGCCGGCTGCCCGGAGGAAAAGAGGCTAGGAAAGATCGTAGCAGGCACGGTTGTTGCTGCACGAGAAGTGCCTGCTCCGGAGGCTTCTTGCGAGCAGCGCTAAAAGCACGCGAACATCGCGTTTCTGTGCTTTCCTGAACAGCTTGCGCTGGGACAGTTACAGCTGTGTTTTGCAAGCTGTCCGGGGTTCTGAGGCACTAAAAGTGCGGATGTGTGGCGACTGTCCAAGACGAGAACCGGCTGCTCTGAAAGCCCTTCCTGCTCTTCACGTACGCTTTCTAGCAGCTCTACGGACACACACACGTCAGCCTCTTCACTGTCCTACACAGCTAGCACGCTGGCAGTTACCGTCAACTTGGAAGCAGCCGCGCAGAAGGCAGTCGCCCTGCAACCGGCGAACAGCGCATCATCGCGGCTACACGCGAGCTGGCCGCACTCGGAGCTTTCGCGGCTCTTCTCTCGCTCTTTCCCGCAGAGCTCCGGCGATGCACAACTCGAACCGCGAAAGCCGCAATGAGCTTTGTGCAAGCTGCGCAGAAGAAACAAGGCACTAAACCGGCAAATGTCCAGCTAATCTCCCACGTGAAAAGGGTCAGCAAGGAAAGCTCTTGCTGCTCTTCACTCGCTCTTGCTAACAGCCCAGAAGCATTGCGACGCTTCTCTGGATGATTTGCCCACCAACACTTCACATCAGCTCAAGCCGGCTGCCCGGGGGAAAAGAGGCTAGGAAAGATCGTAGCAGGCACGGTTGTTGCTGCACGAGAAGTGCCTGCTCCGGAGGCTTCTTGCGAGCAGCGCTAAAAGCACGCGAACATCGCGTTTCTGTGCTTTCCTGAACAGCTTGCGCTGGGACAGTTACAGCCGTGTTTTGCAAGCTGTCCGGGGTTCTGAGGCACTAAAAGTGCGGATGTGTGGCGACTGTGCAAGACGAGAACCGGCTGCTCTGAAAGCCCTTCCTGCTCTTCACGTACGCTTTCTAGCAGCTCTACGGACACACACACGTCAGCCTCTTCACTGTCCTACACAGCTAGCACGCTGGCAGTTACCGTCAACTTGGAAGCAGCCGCGCAGAAGGCAGTCGCCCTCCAACCGGCGAACAGCGCATCATCGCGGCTACACGCGAGCTGGCCGCACTCGGAGCTTTCGCGGCTCTTCTCTCGCTCTTTCCCGCAGAGCTCCGGCGATGCACAACTCGAACCGCGAAAGCCGCAATGAGCTTTGTGCAAGCTGCGCAGAAGAAACAAGGCACTAAACCGGCAAATGTCCAGCTAATCTCCCACGTGAAAACGGTCAGCAAGGAAAACTCTTGCTGCTCTTCACTCGCTCTTGCTAACAGCCCAGAAGCATTGCGCCTCTTCTCTGGATGATTTGCCCACCAACACTTCACATCAGCTCAAGCCGGCTGCCCGGGGGAAAAGAGGCTAGGAAAGATCGTAGCAGGCACGGTTGTTGCTGCACGAGAAGTGCCTGCTCCGGAGGCTTCTTGCGAGCAGCGCTAAAAGCACGCGAACATCGCGTTTCTGTGCTTTCCTGAACAGCTTGCGCTGGGACAGTTACAGCCGTGTTTTGCAAGCTGTCCGGGGTTCTGAGGCACTAAAAGTGCGGATGTGTGGCGACTGTCCAAGACGAGAACCGGCTGCTCTGAAAGCCCTTCCTGCTCTTCACGTACGCTTTCTAGCAGCTCTACGGACACACACGCGTCAGCCTCTTCACTGTCCTACACAGCTAGCACGCTGGCAGTTACCGTCAACTTGGAAGCAGCCGCGCAGAAGGCAGTCGCCCTGCAACCGGCGAACAGCGCATCATCGCGGCTACACGCGAGCTGGCCGCACTCGGAGCTTTCGCGGCTCTTCTCTCGCTCTTTCCCGCAGAGCTCCGGCGATGCACAACTCGAACCGCGAAAGCCGCAATGAGCTTTGTGCAAGCTGCGCAGAAGAAACAAGGCACTAAACCGGCAAATGTCCAGCTAATCTCCCACGTGAAAACGGTCAGCAAGGAAAGCTCTTGCTAACAGCCCAGAAGCATTGCGACTCTTCTCTGGATGATTTGCCCACCAACACTTCACATCAGCTCAAGCCGGCTGCCCGGAGGAAAAGAGGCTAGGAAAGATCGTAGCAGGCACGGTTGTTGCTGCACGAGAAGTGCCTGCTCCGGAGGCTTCTTGCGAGCAGCGCTAAAAGCACGCGAACATCGCGTTTCTGTGCTTTCCTGAACAGCTTGCGCTGGGACAGTTACAGCCGTGTTTTGCAAGCTGTCCGGGGTTCTGAGGCACTAAAAGTGCGGATGTGTGGCGACTGTGCAAGACGAGAACCGGCTGCTCTGAAAGCCCTTCCTGCTCTTCACGTACGCTTTCTAGCAGCTCTACGGACACACACACGTCAGCCTCTTCACTGTCCTACACAGCTAGCACGCTGGCAGTTACCGTCAACTTGGAAGCAGCCGCGCAGAAGGCAGTCGCCCTGCAACCGGCGAACAGCGCATCATCGCGGCTACACGCGAGCTGGCCGCACTCGGAGCTTTCGCGGCTCTTCTCTCGCTCTTTCCCGCAGAGCTCCGGCGATGCACAACTCGAACCGCGAAAGCCGCAATGAGCTTTGTGCAAGCTGCGCAGAAGAAACAAGGCACTAAACCGGCAAATGTCCAGCTAATCTCCCACGTGAAAAGGGTCAGCAAGGAAAGCTCTTGCTGCTCTTCACTCGCTCTTGCTAACAGCCCAGAAGCATTGCGACGCTTCTCTGGATGATTTGCCCACCAACACTTCACATCAGCTCAAGCCGGCTGCCCGGAGGAAAAGAGGCTAGGAAAGATCGTAGCAGGCACGGTTGTTGCCGCACGAGAAGTGCCTGCTCCGGAGGCTTCTTGCGAGCAGCGCTAAAAGCACGCGAACATCGCGTTTCTGTGCTTTCCTGAACAGCTTGCGCTGGGACAGTTACAGCCGTGTTTTGCAAGCTGTCCGGGGTTCTGAGGCACTAAAAGTGCGGATGTGTGGCGACTGTCCAAGACGAGAACCGGCTGCTCTGAAAGCCCTTCCTGCTCTTCACGTACGCTTTCTAGCAGCTCTACGGACACACACACGTCAGCCTCTTCACTGTCCTACACAGCTAGCACGCTGGCAGTTACCGTCAACTTGGAAGCAGCCGCGCAGAAGGCAGTCGCCCTGCAACCGGCGAACAGCGCATCATCGCGTCTACACGCGAGCTGGCCGCACTCGGAGCTTTCGCGGCTCTTCTCTCGCTCTTTCCCGCAGAGCTCCGGCGATGCACAACTCGAACCGCGAAAGCCGCAATGAGCTTTGTGCAAGCTGCGCAGAAGAAACAAGGCACTAAACCGGCAAATGTCCAGCTAATCTCCCACGGAAAACGGTCAGCAAGGAAAGCTCTTGCTGCTCTTCACTCGCTCTTGCTAACAGCCCAGAAGCATTGCGACGCTTCTCTGGATGATTTGCCCACCAACACTTCACATCAGCTCAAGCCGGCTGCCCGGAGGAAAAGAGGCTAGGAAAGATCGTAGCAGGCACGGTTGTTGCTGCACGAGAAGTGCCTGCTCCGGAGGCTTCTTGCGAGCAGCGCTAAAAGCACGCGAACATCGCGTTTCTGTGCTTTCCTGAACAGCTTGCGCTGGGACAGTTACAGCCGTGTTTTGCAAGCTGTCCGGGGTTCTGAGGCACTAAAAGTGCGGATGTGTGGCGACTGTGCAAGACGAGAACCGGCTGCTCTGAAAGCCCTTCCTGCTCTTCACGTACGCTTTCTAGCAGCTCTACGGACACACACGCGTCAGCCTCTTCACTGTCCTACACAGCTAGCACGCTGGCAGTTACCGTCAACTTGGAAGCAGCCGCGCAGAAGGCAGTCGCCCTGCAACCGGCGAACAGCGCATCATCGCGGCTACACGCGAGCTGGCCGCACTCGGAGCTTTCGCGGCTCTTCTCTCGCTCTTTCCCTCAGAGATCCGGCGATGCACAACTCGAACCGCGAAAGCCGCAATGAGCTTTGTGCAAGCTGCGCAGAAGAAACAAGGCACTAAACCGGCAAATGTCCAGCTAATCTCCCACGTGAAAACGGTCAGCAAGGAAAGCTCTTGCTGCTCTTCACTCGCTCTTGCTAACAGCCCAGAAGCATTGCGACGCTTCTCTGGATGATTTGCCCACCAACACTTCACATCAGCTCAAGCCGGCTGCCCGGGGGGAAAGAGGCTAGGAAAGATCGTAGCAGGCACGGTTGTTGCTGCACGAGAAGTGCCTGCTCCGGAGGCTTCTTGCGAGCAGCGCTAAAAGCACGCGAACATCGCGTTTCTGTGCTTTCCTGAACAGCTTGCGCTGGGACAGTTACAGCCGTGTTTTGCAAGCTGTCCGGGGTTCTGAGGCACTAAAAGTGCGGATGTGTGGCGACTGTGCAAGACGAGAACCGGCTGCTCTGAAAGCCCTTCCTGCTCTTCACGTACGCTTTCTAGCAGCTCTACGGACACACACGCGTCAGCCTCTTCACTGTCCTACACAGCTAGCACGCTGGCAGTTACCGTCAACTTGGAAGCAGCCGCGCAGAAGGCAGTCGCCCTGCAACCGGCGAACAGCGCATCATCGCGGCTACACGCGAGCTGGCCGCACTCGGAGCTTTCGCGGCTCTTCTCTCGCTCTTTCCCTCAGAGATCCGGCGATGCACAACTCGAACCGCGAAAGCCGCAATGAGCTTTGTGCAAGCTGCGCAGAAGAAACAAGGCACTAAACCGGCAAATGTCCAGCTAATCTCCCACGTGAAAACGGTCAGCAAGGAAAGCTCTTGCTGCTCTTCACTCGCTCTTGCTAACAGCCCAGAAGCATTGCGCCTCTTCTCTGGATGATTTGCCCACCAACACTTCACATCAGCTCAAGCCGGCTGCCCGGAGGAAAAGAGGCTAGGAAAGATCGTAGCAGGCACGGTTGTTGCCGCACGAGAAGTGCCTGCTCCGGAGGCTTCTTGCGAGCAGCGCTAAAAGCACGCGAACATCGCGTTTCTGTGCTTTCCTGAACAGCTTGCGCTGGGACAGTTACAGCCGTGTTTTGCAAGCTGTCCGGGGTTCTGAGGCACTAAAAGTGCGGATGTGTGGCGACTGTCCAAGACGAGAACCGGCTGCTCTGAAAGCCCTTCCTGCTCTTCACGTACGCTTTCTAGCAGCTCTACGGACACACACACGTCAGCCTCTTCACTGTCCTACACAGCTAGCACGCTGGCAGTTACCGTCAACTTGGAAGCAGCCGCGCAGAAGGCAGTCGCCCTGCAACCGGCGAACAGCGCATCATCGCGGCTACACGCGAGCTGGCCGCACTCGGAGCTTTCGCGGCTCTTCTCTCGCTCTTTCCCGCAGAGCTCCGGCGATGCACAACTCGAACCGCGAAAGCCGCAATGAGCTTTGTGCAAGCTGCGCAGAAGAAACAAGGCACTAAACCGGCAAATGTCCAGCTAATCTCCCACGGAAAACGGTCAGCAAGGAAAGCTCTTGCTGCTCTTCACTCGCTCTTGCTAACAGCCCAGAAGCATTGCGACGCTTCTCTGGATGATTTGCCCACCAACACTTCACATCAGCTCAAGCCGGCTGCCCGGAGGAAAAGAGGCTAGGAAAGATCGTAGCAGGCACGGTTGTTGCTGCACGAGAAGTGCCTGCTCCGGAGGCTTCTTGCGAGCAGCGCTAAAAGCACGCGAACATCGCGTTTCTGTGCTTTCCTGAACAGCTTGCGCTGGGACAGTTACAGCCGTGTTTTGCAAGCTGTCCGGGGTTCTGAGGCACTAAAAGTGCGGATGTGTGGCGACTGTGCAAGACGAGAACCGGCTGCTCTGAAAGCCCTTCCTGCTCTTCACGTACGCTTTCTAGCAGCTCTACGGACACACACGCGTCAGCCTCTTCACTGTCCTACACAGCTAGCACGCTGGCAGTTACCGTCAACTTGGAAGCAGCCGCGCAGAAGGCAGTCGCCCTGCAACCGGCGAACAGCGCATCATCGCGGCTACACGCGAGCTGGCCGCACTCGGAGCTTTCGCGGCTCTTCTCTCGCTCTTTCCCTCAGAGATCCGGCGATGCACAACTCGAACCGCGAAAGCCGCAATGAGCTTTGTGCAAGCTGCGCAGAAGAAACAAGGCACTAAACCGGCAAATGTCCAGCTAATCTCCCACGTGAAAACGGTCAGCAAGGAAAGCTCTTGCTGCTCTTCACTCGCTCTTGCTAAGAGCCCAGAAGCATTGCGACGCTTCTCTGGATGATTTGCCCACCAACACTTCACATCAGCTCAAGCCGGCTGCCCGGGGGGAAAGAGGCTAGGAAAGATCGTAGCAGGCACGGTTGTTGCTGCACGAGAAGTGCCTGCTCCGGAGGCTTCTTGCGAGCAGCGCTAAAAGCACGCGAACATCGCGTTTCTGTGCTTTCATGAACAGCTTGCGCTGGGACAGTTACAGCCGTGTTTTGCAAGCTGTCCGGGGTTCTGAGGCACTAAAAGTGCGGATGTGTGGCGACTGTGCAAGACGAGAACCGGCTGCTCTGAAAGCCCTTCCTGCTCTTCACGTACGCTTTCTAGCAGCTCTACGGACACACACGCGTCAGCCTCTTCACTGTTCTACACAGCTAGCACGCTGGCAGTTACCGTCAACTTGGAAGCAGCCGCGCAGAAGGCAGTCGCCCTGCAACCGGCGAACAGCGCATCATCGCGGCTACACGCGAGCTGGCCGCACTCGGAGCTTTCGCGGCTCTTCTCTCGCTCTTTCCCTCAGAGATCCGGCGATGCACAACTCGAACCGCGAAAGCCGCAATGAGCTTTGTGCAAGCTGCGCAGAAGAAACAAGGCACTAAACCGGCAAATGTCCAGCTAATCTCCCACGTGAAAACGGTCAGCAAGGAAAGCTCTTGCTGCTCTTCACTCGCTCTTGCTAACAGCCCAGAAGCATTGCGACGCTTCTCTGGATGATTTGCCCACCAACACTTCACATCAGCTCAAGCCGGCTGTTCGGAGGAAAAGCGGCTAGGAAAGATCGTAGCAGGCACGGTTGTTGCTGCACGAGAAGTGCCTGCTCCGGAGGCTTCTTGCGAGCAGCGCTAAAAGCACGCGAACATCGCGTTTCTGTGCTTTCCTGAACAGCTTGCGCTGGGACAGTTACAGCCGTGTTTTGCAAGCTGTCCGGGGTTCTGAGGCACTAAAAGTGCGGATGTGTGGCGACTGTGCAAGACGAGAACCGGCTGCTCTGAAAGCCCTTCCTGCTCTTCACGTACGCTTTCTAGCAGCTCTACGGACACACACGCGTCAGCCTCTTCACTGTCCTACACAGCTAGCATGCTGGCAGTTACCGTCAACTTGGAAGCAGCCGCGCAGAAGGCAGTCGCCCTGCAACCGGCGAACAGCGCATCATCGCGGCTACACGCGAGCTGGCCGCACTCGGAGCTTTCGCGGCTCTTCTCTCGCTCTTTCCCGCAGAGCTCCGGCGATGCACAACTCGAACCGCGAAAGCCGCAATGAGCTTTGTGCAAGCTGCGCAGAAGAAACAAGGCACTAAACCGGCAAATGTCCAGCTAATCTCCCACGTGAAAACGGTCAGCAAGGAAAGCTCTTGCTAACAGCCCAGAAGCATTGCGAGTCTTCTCTGGATGATTTCCCCACCAACACTTCACATCAGCTCAAGCCGGCTGCCCGGAGGAAAAGAGGCTAGGAAAGATCGTAGCAGGCACGGTTGTTGCTGCACGAGAAGTGCCTGCTCCGGAGGCTTCTTGCGAGCAGCGCTAAAAGCACGCGAACATCGCGTTTCTGTGCTTTCCTGAACAGCTTGCGCTGGGACAGTTACAGCCGTGTTTTGCAAGCTGTCCGGGGTTCTGAGGCACTAAAAGTGCGGATGTGTGGCGACTGTGCAAGACGAGAACCGGCTGCTCTGAAAGCCCTTCCTGCTCTTCACGTACGCTTTCTAGCAGCTCTACGGACACACACACGTCAGCCTCTTCACTGTCCTACACAGCTAGCACGCTGGCAGTTACCGTCAACTTGGAAGCAGCCGCGCAGAAGGCAGTCGCCCTGCAACCGGCGAACAGCGCATCATCGCGGCTAAACGCGAGCTGGCCGCACTCGGAGCTTTCGCGGCTCTTCTCTCGCTCTTTCCCGCAGAGCTCCGGCGATGCACAACTCGAACCGCGAAAGCCGCAATGAGCTTTGTGCAAGCTGCGCAGAAGAAACAAGGCACTAAACCGGCAAATGTCCAGCTAATCTCCCACGGAAAACGGTCAGCAAGGAAAGCTCTTGCTGCTCTTCACTCGCTCTTGCTAACAGCCCAGAAGCATTGCGACGCTTCTCTGGATGATTTGCCCACCAACACTTCACATCAGCTCAAGCCGGCTGCCCGGAGGAAAAGAGGCTAGGAAAGATCGTAGCAGGCACGGTTGTTGCTGCACGAGAAGTGCCTGCTCCGGAGGCTTCTTGCGAGCAGCGCTAAAAGCACGCGAACATCGCGTTTCTGTGCTTTCCTGAACAGCTTGCGCTGGGACAGTTACAGCCGTGTTTTGCAAGCTGTCCGGGGTTCTGAGGCACTAAAAGTGCGGATGTGTGGCGACTGTGCAAGACGAGAACCGGCTGCTCTGAAAGCCCTTCCTGCTCTTCACGTACGCTTTCTAGCAGCTCTACGGACACACACGCGTCAGCCTCTTCACTGTCCTACACAGCTAGCACGCTGGCAGTTACCGTCAACTTGGAAGCAGCCGCGCAGAAGGCAGTCGCCCTGCAACCGGCGAACAGCGCATCATCGCGGCTACACGCGAGCTGGCCGCACTCGGAGCTTTCGCGGCTCTTCTCTCGCTCTTTCCCTCAGAGATCCGGCGATGCACAACTCGAACCGCGAAAGCCGCAATGAGCTTTGTGCAAGCTGCGCAGAAGAAACAAGGCACTAAACCGGCAAATGTCCAGCTAATCTCCCACGTGAAAACGGTCAGCAAGGAAAGCTCTTGCTAACAGCCCAGAAGCATTGCGAGTCTTCTCTGGATGATTTCCCCACCAACACTTCACATCAGCTCAAGCCGGCTGCCCGGAGGAAAAGAGGCTAGGAAAGATCGTAGCAGGCACGGTTGTTGCTGCACGAGAAGTGCCTGCTCCGGAGGCTTCTTGCGAGCAGCGCTAAAAGCACGCGAACATCGCGTTTCTGTGCTTTCCTGAACAGCTTGCGCTGGGACAGTTACAGCCGTGTTTTGCAAGCTGTCCGGGGTTCTGAGGCACTAAAAGTGCGGATGTGTGGCGACTGTGCAAGACGAGAACCGGCTGCTCTGAAAGCCCTTCCTGCTCTTCACGTACGCTTTCTAGCAGCTCTACGGACACACACGCGTCAGCCTCTTCACTGTCCTACACAGCTAGCACGCTGGCAGTTACCGTCAACTTGGAAGCAGCCGCGCAGAAGGCAGTCGCCCTGCAACCGGCGAACAGCGCATCATCGCGGCTACACGCGAGCTGGCCGCACTCGGAGCTTTCGCGGCTCTTCTCTCGCTCTTTCCCACAGAGCTCCGGCGATGCACAACTCGAACCGCGAAAGCCGCAATGAGCTTTGTGCAAGCTGCGCAGAAGAAACAAGGCACTAAACCGGCAAATGTCCAGCTAATCTCCCACGTGAAAACGGTCAGAAAGGAAAGCTCTTGCTGCTCTTCACTCGCTCTTGCTAACAGCCCAGAAGCATTGCGACGCTTCTCTGGATGATTTGCCCACCAACACTTCACATCAGCTCAAGCCGGCTGCTCGGAGGAAAAGCGGCTAGGAAAGATCGTAGCAGGCACGGTTGTTGCTGCACGAGAAGTGCCTGCTCCGGAGGCTTCTTGCGAGCAGCGCTAAAAGCACGCGAACATCGCGTTTCTGTGCTTTCCTGAACAGCTTGCGCTGGGACAGTTACAGCCGTGTTTTGCAAGCTGTCCGGGGTTCTGAGGCACTAAAAGTGCGGATGTGTGGCGACTGTGCAAGACGAGAACCGGCTGCTCTGAAAGCCCTTCCTGCTCTTCACGTACGCTTTCTAGCAGCTCTACGGACACACACGCGTCAGCCTCTTCACTGTCCTACACAGCTAGCACGCTGGCAGTTACCGTCAACTTGGAAGCAGCCGCGCAGAAGGCAGTCGCCCTGCAACCGGCGAACAGCGCATCATCGCGGCTACACGCGAGCTGGCCGCACTCGGAGCTTTCGCGGCTCTTCTCTCGCTCTTTCCCTCAGAGCTCCGGCGATGCACAACTCGAACCGCGAAAGCCGCAATGAGCTTTGTGCAAGCTGCGCAGAAGAAACAAGGCACTAAACCGGCAAATGTCCAGCTAATCTCCAACGTGAAAAGGGTCAGCAAGGAAAGCTCTTGCTAACAGCCCAGAAGCATTGCGACTCTTCTCTGGATGATTTGCCCACCAACACTTCACATCAGCTCAAGCCGGCTGCCCGGAGGAAAAGAGGCTAGGAAAGATCGTAGCAGGCACGGTTGTTGCTGCACGAGAAGTGCCTGCTCCGGAGGCTTCTTGCGAGCAGCGCTAAAAGCACGCGAACATCGCGTTTCTGTGCTTTCCTGAACAGCTTGCGCTGGGACAGTTACAGCCGTGTTTTGCAAGCTGTCCGGGGTTCTGAGGCACTAAAAGTGCGGATGTGTGGCGACTGTGCAAGACGAGAACCGGCTGCTCTGAAAGCCCTTCCTGCTCTTCACGTACGCTTTCTAGCAGCTCTACGGACACACACGCGTCAGCCTCTTCACTGTCCTACACAGCTAGCACGCTGGCAGTTACCGTCAACTTGGAAGCAGCCGCGCAGAAGGCAGTCGCCCTGCAACCGGCGAACAGCGCATCATCGCGGCTACACGCGAGCTGGCCGCACTCGGAGCTTTCGCGGCTCTTCTCTCGCTCTTTCCCGCAGAGCTCCGGCGATGCACAACTCGAACCGCGAAAGCCGCAATGAGCTTTGTGCAAGCTGCGCAGAAGAAACAAGGCACTAAACCGGCAAATGTCCAGCTAATCTCCAACGTGAAAAGGGTCAGCAAGGAAAGCTCTTGCTAACAGCCCAGAAGCATTGCGACGCTTCTCTGGATGATTTGCCCACCAACACTTCACATCAGCTCAAGCCGGCTGCCCGGAGGAAAAGAGGCTAGGAAAGATCGTAGCAGGCACGGTTGTTGCTGCACGAGAAGTGCCTGCTCCGGAGGCTTCTTGCGAGCAGCGCTAAAAGCACGCGAACATCGCGTTTCTGTGCTTTCCTGAACAGCTTGCGCTGGGACAGTTACAGCCGTGTTTTGCAAGCTGTCCGGGGTTCTGAGGCACTAAAAGTGCAGATGTGTGGCGACTGTGCAAGACGAGAACCGGCTGCTCTGAAAGCCCTTCCTGCTCTTCACGTACGCTTTCTAGCAGCTCTACGGACACACACGCGTCAGCCTCTTCACTGTCCTACACAGCTAGCACGCTGGCAGTTACCGTCAACTTGGAAGCAGCCGCGCAGAAGGCAGTCGCCCTGCAACCGGCGAACAGCGCATCATCGCGGCTACACGCGAGCTGGCCGCACTCGGAGCTTTCGCGGCTCTTCTCTCGCTCTTTCCCGCAGAGCTCCGGCGATGCACAACTCGAACCGCGAAAGCCGCAATGAGCTTTGTGCAAGCTGCGCAGAAGAAACAAGGCACTAAACCGGCAAATGTCCAGCTAATCTCCCACATGAAAACGGTCAGCAAGGAAAGCTCTTGCTGCTCTTCACTCGCTCTTGCTAACAGCCCAGAAGCATTGCGCCTCTTCTCTGGATGATTTGCCCACCAACACTTCACATCAGCTCAAGCCGGCTGCCCGGAGGAAAAGAGGCTAGGAAAGATCGTAGCAGGCACGGTTGTTGCTGCACGAGAAGTGCCTGCTCCGGAGGCTTCTTGCGAGCAGCGCTAAAAGCACGCGAACATCGCGTTTCTGTGCTTTCCTGAACAGCTTGCGCTGGGACAGTTACAGCCGTGTTTTGCAAGCTGTCCGGGGTTCTGAGGCACTAAAAGTGCAGATGTGTGGCGACTGTGCAAGACGAGAACCGGCTGCTCTGAAAGCCCTTCCTGCTCTTCACGTACGCTTTCTAGCAGCTCTACGGACACACACGCGTCAGCCTCTTCACTGTCCTACACAGCTAGCACGCTGGCAGTTACCGTCAACTTGGAAGCAGCCGCGGATAAGGAAGTCAGACAATTACTCCAACACCTGAAGTGCCTGCTCTAAAAGTTCTTGCTGCTCCTCACCGACTCTTCCCACCACATCTACAGGCTCAGAAACATTGAGTCTCTGGGCTTTCCTCCACCAGCAGGACTCTGACACTTACCATCACCTAGAGCTGCTGCACAGTGAGAAATAAATCTTAAAAATCACGAACTCAGACGATTGCTTTAACACCAAAAGTGCCACCTCTGAAAGTTTACTGGTGTACATGGTGGCAAAAGTCAGAGTCCTGATTGTCTAGGAAAGAACGGAGCCCCAGTGTTGCTGGGCTTGTAGATGCGGTGGCAAGAGCCACTGAGGGGTTTTCAGAGCTGGCACTTCTGGTGTGGGATCTATCATCCAACGTTCATGATATATAAGAGTGTTTTCACTGGGCGGCCATAAGTACACCGTGGTAAACGTTGGAGTGCTGGTGTTCTAGGAAATCTCGCAGTCCCAATATTTGTGAGCCTGTAGATGCGGTTGCAAGAGCCGGGCAGGAGAAGTAAGAGCTTTCAGAAATGTCACTTCTGGTGTGGGAGCAGTCTTCTGACGTTTGTGATTTTTAAGATTTTTTTCAAAAGGGACTGCTGAGTTGAGGTGATGGTAGACGTCGGAGTCCTGGTGTCCCAGGAAATGCCGGATCCCCAATGTTTGTGAGCCTGTAGATGTGGTGCCTAGAGCTGGTGAGAAGCAGCAAGACATTCCAGAGCTGACACTTCTGGTGTGGGAGCAGCTGTCTGACATTCACCATTTTTAAGCTGTGGTTTAACACTAGGCGGACAGCTCGAGCTGGTGTTAAACGTCGGAGTCCTGGTGGTCTAGGAAATCCCGGAGCCCCAATGTTTCCTGGCCTGTAGATTTTTTTTACGCCTGTAGATCTTTACCACCCTGTCCTGGTGGTCTAGGAAAGCCCGGAGCCCCAGAGTTTGGAGCCTGTATGTGTGGTAGCAAGAGCCGGTGAGGAGCAGCAAGGGTATTCAGAGCTGGTCACCATGTAACAAAAGGTTCAGGATTTTTAAGATTTTTTCCCACTGAGCAGTAGGGACTGTTTCTCACTCCTTACAAATGAGTCCTTCATCAGGAAAAGAAAAAAAAAACAGACTTCCTCTTCCATTAATTGTTTCTCTAAGCTATATGGGTACGTGACTATGTTTTATAACTGTATTCTTGTCTGGTTCTGGCTAGGATAGAGTTAATATTTACCTGAGCTGGGTGGAGTACTGAAGCTGGTAGCCCCTATGGCTGGGATAGTTAACTAATTAGCTAACTGCTGGGGCTCAGTATGTAAGTGAGGAGGGTGGTGAAAGGAGCCTCCTGCTACGTGGAAGAAACTAGGTGTGGAGATTTGTTGTAAGCCATTATACTATATTTGTATTGCATCACTGTTTTGTTTTCTTCTGTCATTACTGTTAAATTTACTTCTTGTTCAATCTCAACCCACGGGTTTGGTTTTTTTCCTGGTTTTCTTTTGTTTACCAAATCTCCCCCTGTTCTCTTGGAGGGTGGGGGGGGAGTGAGAGAGAGACTGCGTAGTCTGGTCCCGATCGGGGCTGAACTACAACAATTCTTTAAGAGCATACATATATAGTTGTGATTAACTTATTGTCCCCTATATCAATCCCCCCTTTTAATCACACTAAGTAAATTCTTTTACTTAAACAGTTTCCCTGAATGATATGAAGCATCATACATGGTTTTGTTTAGTGACGGGGGGGCCTAAGGTGGTAGCTTCTGTAGGAAACTGCTAGAAGTCGCTCCCCTTTGTTCAGTGGACTCGGCCAGGCCTAGAGCGGACCCGCTGCTGGCCAAGGCCAAGCCAATTGGTAGCAGAATGTCCCATGATAATGCCTCTGTGATAACGTATTCAATTAGGGGAAAACAGAAAAAAAAAAAAAAGGGAGAGATGTGAAGCAGCTGAGCGGGGGGCAGAGGCACAGAGGGGGAGGCGCAGGCCTTATGGGCCTTGCAGGCCTCACCCTCTGGCCTCTCGCCAGGCAGCTGACTGGGCCCGAATTGGTCCGGCCCAGCTGCAGGAAGTGGAGAGGAGCGGAGACGTGAATAAGATGTAAAAAGGATCCTGAGAGACATCTACCAGCCTGTTGTGAGGAACGGCTGCAGATGCCCAGGTCAGTTCAGAAGGAGTGGGAGGAGTAATGTGGCTCCTGGCCAAGATTCCCCTGCAGCCTGTGGTGACGACCATGGTGGAGCAGGTTGTCCCTCTGCAGCCCATGGAGGTCCACGGAGGGGCAGAGATCCACTTGGAGCCCGTGAAGGATCCCGTACTGGGGGAGGTGGATGCCTGAAGGCAGCTGTGGCCCATGGAGGGCCCGCTGGGACAGCTGTTCTGGAGAGACTGCACCCCGTGGAAGAGATGACCCATGCCGGAGCAGTTTCAGGAAGGACTGTGGCGTACGGGTGGGACCCCACAACAGAGCAGGGGAGGAATGTGAGGAGTTCTTCCCCCAACCATGAAGCAGCAGCGTAAAACAACGCGTGATGAACTGACCGCAATCCCCATTCCCTCTTCCCCCTCCTGTGCCACTCGGGGGGGGGAAGGTAGTAGAGATAATGTTAAGCTTGGGAAGAGGGAGGGGTGGAGGGAGGTTATCTTGGTCTCTGTCTCATTATCTTGCTGTTTGTAGTAATAAATGAATAGTTTTCCCCAAGAGGAGTCTGTTTTGCCCGTGACGGTAACTTTAAGGATTTCTCCCTGTCCTTATCTCAAACCTCGAGCCGTTTTTCCTTACGTTATCTCCCCCTGTTCTCTCGGAGGGTGGGAGGAGTGAGAGAGAGACTGCGTAGTCTGGTCCTGATCAGGGCTGAACTACGACAGTGTTACTTTCTTAAACAGTCTCCAAACCCATAGGTACAGCACAATAGTTAATATTAATAAAACTCCTAAGCTAATCAATAAGATCACAACGGGGCGCACCATAGTATTAAGGATCCCTGTTGCCTCTGTCCCAGCCCCACTCATGCCCTGAGTACATTTCCATTTTGTGCATAACCACAGTGGCCAAGTTTAAGCCCGACCGTTTAAAAGGTGGTCCCATGCTTCCTGTAAACCCAAGGGAGGCGTGAGACCACGGCCATTTGGTGTCCTTTTGATTACAAGTTAGTGGTAAGATGCAGGAAAATATTGTAAGCCCAATCACAATTCCAATTAAACAATTGGTCATTTTAGGATTTAGTTGGTCTAGTGGATTAGTACAGCTACTTCTGTAGATAATGTACTGCCTTTGGTGACCTGCTAAAATGGGTTTTATATTTCCTATAATAAAATGACAAATAAGATATAAACTGCACCGATGACAGATTTGGGCGAGATTAGTTACTGGCCGGTCCCGGTTTCTTTGTCCGGTATCGTTTGCTGTGGTGTCCCTCCCGTTCACTACTGCACTGTTCCTGCCCTTATCCGTTCGAACGAGTTTAAGTCTCAAGTCTTCGTTGTTGTCTGGAGTTACTTTCCACAAGGTTGCAGAGGCTCTCTTGATCCGAGTATGGTGTATCCAGGAGTTCTGTCCCTTTACCTTAATTGCCGTGTAGGTGGTGAGGAGGACTTGAAAAGGTCCGGCCCACTGTGGTTCCAGAGTTTTTTCTGTAAGAGATTTAACATATACATAGTCCCCTGGTTGTATATCGTGAACAGGCCCATCCAGACCCCTACGACGTGTTCCCATTGCATGTTTTTCAATTCTTTTTAATTGTTTGTTTAGTGCCACCATATAGGAGGTCATTATTTCTTCACCAATTTGTGAAGACGTTCCCTTTTGTACCCCATAGGGTCGTCCATATAGAATTTCGAATGGACTAAGCCCTTCTCTTGCTCTTGGTCTGGTTCGTATTCGTATAAGAGCTAATGGTAAAGTTAGATTAGTTTCCTGACCCAACTTGACAATCTGTTGTTTGATTAGGTGATTCATTTTCTCCACCTGGCCACTTGATTGTGGTCGGTAAGAGGTATGTAATTGCCACTCTATCCCTAGATGGTGGCTAATTGCTTGTACTATTCTGGACACAAAATGTGGTCCTCTATCCGATGACATTACTGCTGCGACTCCAAACCTAGGTACTATTTCCTGGAGCAGTATTTTGGTTACTTCCCAGGCTTTAGCAGTTCCGCACGGGAAAGCTTCTGGCCAGCCTGAAAAGGTATCCGTAAGTACTAATAAGTATCGATACCCCCCTTTTCTAGGGAGTTCTGAGAAATCAATCTGCCAACGTTGTCCCGGACCATTCCCCTTTCCGATTTTTTCAAGTTTCGGCCCTTTTACAACTTTAGGATTAGTCTGGAGACAAAGATCACATTGTTGAGTTACTTGTCTAACGGTAGTGTCTAAGTTTCGCGCTATTATGTTCCTGATGAGCTCTTTATATAGGGCTTCTGCCCCCCCCTCCCCCCAGTGTCTTTTTCTATGTTCTTCTCGGACTACTGACCATATCATGTAGGAGGGAATTACTACCCTCCCGTGTGAGGGGTAGTAATTGGCCCACCCTTCCTCATTATATGACCCCTTTAGATCATTAATAAGTTTGCCGACTTCCTTTGTGTATTCTGGTTTACCTTCTAGAAATACCTGTCCATCAGGTATTAGCGCACCCTCTACCTTGATTGTTTCTCTAGCTGCTTGTTTTGCTTCCCTATCTGCCAGCTCATTTCCTCTTTCCAATTCTGTGCTCACTTTCTGGTGTGCTTTAATATGCATAATTGCCACCTTTTTGGGAAGCTGGACTGCATTCAGGATTTTCAAAATCCCTTCTGCATGTTTGATGGTTTTTCCATGAGAATTTAACAGTCCTCTTGCCTTCCATATTGCTCCATGGGCATGTACCACCCCAAAGGCATATTTAGGGTCAGTCCAAATGTTTACAGTCCTTCCCTGGGCTCTCTCCAGGGCTCAGGTAAGGGCTATGATCTCGGCCTTTTGGGCTGAGACCTCGGCTGATAGTGGCCTGGACTCTATCACCTTTTCAAAAGTGGTAACAGCATATCCGGAATGTCGCCTTCCATTTAACATATAGCTGCTTCCATCGGTGAACCAATGTTCGGCTCCATCGACAGGGACATCTTTAAGATCCGTTCGACTAGAATACATGGTTTCAATTGTTTCCAAGCAGTCATGACTCACCGGCTCCCCGATGTTCCCATCAAGGAATGAGGCCGGATTGATGATGTTTGTGGTCACGATTTCAACATCATCCTGTTCAACCATTATAGCTTGATATTTCAGGAACCTTTGTGGGGAAAGCCAATGCCCTCCTTTTGCTTCAAGGACCGCAGATACAGTCTGGGAAACTAGGACAGTCATTTTCTGGCCTAGAGTGAACTTTCAGGCTTCTTGAATGTTTAGAATGACAGCTGCTACTGCTCTCAGACAGCTGGGCCACTGTCGTAGTTCAGCCCCGATCGGGACCAGACTACACAGTCTCTCTCTCGCTCCCCCCACCCTCCGAGAGAATAGGAGGAGATGATATAAGAAAAACGGCTCGAGGTTTGAGATAAGGACGGGAAGAAATTTGTAAAGTTACCGTTACAGGCAAAACAGACTCGACTTGGGGAAAAACACTCATTTATTTCTAAAACTAGCAGGAGAATGAGACAGGGAACAAGATAACCTCCCCACACCCCTCCCTCTTCCCGGGCTTAACATTATCTCTACTACCTTCCCCTCCCGAGCGGCATGGAGGGGGGGGTCGGGGGCGGGGGGGGGGGGAATGGGGGTCGCAGTCAGTTCATCACGCGTTGTTTTACGCCTCTGTGTCATCGTCGGGGGAAGAACTCCTTGCATTCCTCCTCTGCTCCAGCGTGGGGTCCCTCCCATGTCCACAGTCCTCCGTGAAACTGCTCCGGCGTGGGTCATCTCTTCCACGGGGTGCAGTCCTGCGAGCGACGGAGGAACGTACGACAAAAGACTCAATATGAGTAATAAGCGTAGTTCGATTTATTAGTCCCAGGTGCACATATTTATATTGCTAAGATAAAATATGCCTACTAGTCATTGCGTGATTGGCTTAAGCTCTAATAGTTACATTTGCATATCCTTCCTACTTGCAGTTAGCTAATCTGGAAAGTCCCGTTAACCTGAAAGTCCCGTACTTTTCATGTTTTCACTTTCTCAGAGTTGTTTACGATCTTCTTCAAGGTTGCTTCGTTTACTTTCTCACAGGAAGCTTCATTACTTTCTCACAGGCAGCCTCATTATTTTCTCACAGGTGGCTTCAGTGCTTTCTTACAGGCGGCTTCATTACTTTCTCACAAGCGGCTTCAGTGATGTCCTTGAGGCCTGCTGCTCACAAACATAACAATTCCATTCGGTCTGGATTGTTCACTAAGTGTCCCTGATACTCCAGGTATCCAACAAATCCCCCTTTTTGTTTTGAACAATCCAGACCCACTTATGCGCTAATAACAAAAAATCAATGGCTGCTAGATTCTGCAAAAATATCATGACGCATACTATCCATGTCTTCTAATAATCCTGATAACATGCTAGAGGTTAAATTCATTTGCTTTTGTGCCCAACAAGCTAATTTATTTAAGTTAGCTAAAGCTTTTGCAGTTGCTGCCCAAGGAACAAATAAAGATAATGCTATCCGCTCAGCTGTACCCAACAGGGTTAAATTGCCGTCACAATGGGGAGTCAATACTTTTAGCGATCTTCTTGCTCGAGTGTGATTCCGTAATGTTCTCATAGGTGGAGCAAACATTATCAATTTTCCAAAATAACATGGTCCTCCTATGGCTCTTTTTGGTACTCCTGACCTTATTTTACTACAATATCAACTAGGTTCATGTAGGCCTCTACTGAATCTCCCTTTTCTTCTTTTTTTTTTTTTTTTTTTTTTTTATGAGCCAGATTGTCTGTATTGAGTTGTTAATCATTTTTTGCAAGCATGGTATGTTATGCCTAGTATGATGCCTAGTATCATAATTCCGATTTTAACCAAGGACAGCAACCACCCAGTTATGCCACACACAAGCTTAGTTAATAAAATTACTGATCACATGTTTATGCATATTCATGATTACAAAGCAAAGCTAAGTTTCAGTACCTTCTAGTAATTTTCTACTATAACATTTTTCTACTATTGTGGATATAACAACTCCAGTAACTTTCTTATCTACAAGAGCAATGACTAGTTTTCTGCAGGCCTCTGTTGAAACAAGCCATAAATTCTGCTAACAATGTTTTGTATCTTAAAGCTTCCCTTCTCATTCCATGGCTTTCTTCCTGAGAGCATGATTGCATTCCTCCCCCAAGGTCAGTGTGCTTTCACTGATACCATACTGGCTCAGCGAAATACCACATCTCCCCCTTCTTTGTTTAGGAGAAGAGGCTTGTTTCAACGCTTTATCTATTAAAGTTTGCACACATTTTAAGACACAGAATTATAGATCAAAATACATATATAAAAGGAATGAATAAGCATCCTACAGCTATTAGTAACAAGCTTATATCAAGTCACCAAAAGATGTCTGAATATATCAAAACCATCACTTTGTTGCTGTTTTTGTACTCCTTTTTGCAAGTTTTGAATACTTTTGTGAATAGATTCCGAATGATCAGACAGATTCATGCAGCAAAGCCCATCAAAATCCTGACAACCATGATTTTGTGCTAATAATAAAAAAAATCTATTGCTGATCTATTCTGTTACTAACCCAACTATGCCAAAGACACCGCTGAGCAAGAGGATGTTTATCAGCCGGGTCAGAGCAGAGAAGGGAGGCAGGCGCAGCACCTTCAGGGCGTCCCCTGTTGTAAATAAAGTGTGCTCTGGGTCTGTCCTCTCCCCTTCGCTCCGAGCCACCTCTGTTTATACCCTCAGCAGATTCAGTGAAAGAGTACTGACTAGGTGTTGCTGCATGCGTGGCCAGCGCATACCACAAGGCCTGACTAGACGTTGCTGCATGCGTGGCCAGCGCATGCAACAAGGCCCGTCAAATATGTGCTCTGCAGGCTAACAGCGGTTCTGTTTTGTAAAGTAGCATAGTATATAGAATCTACATCAGTTAACAGCGTTGATAGTGCCGATACAGTTGTATTTATTTGCTTAGCAAGCCAACAGTCCAATTTATTTAGCATAGTTAATGCCTAGGCACTTGCCACACCAGGTGTAAAGACTGAAGCAGCAATAATTTTACTTAGTTTCCAAAACTCTGTATTATCTTGGCAACCAGATTCAATGCTATGTATGCTTCGTTTAGGTCTTTTATGCTGTCTGGATTTTGATATGTGCTCGCATGATTACGTCATGCTGTGTCGTTGCAATGTATAGATCTTAAAGCATTTACAATCATTACCCCTCTAGAAACATTAGCTCTTGAATAGTTAAAAAAAAATAGAAGTCCATCTTTACTGATCCCAAAAAGTTCCATCTTTTGTAGTTTTAGCACTCAGCACTTGTGGTTGCTGCTGTTTTACACAGAGTTGCCGTCCTACCGGTATCTGGCAGGTCAACCAAACATGTTCTGAAATACCCGCAGATGATACAGACAAGGATCCACTTGTTTACTGCTCCTGTAAAGACATAAGCGTATCCCTTCCCCCATGTTATAAGAGGGAACGGTCCTTCCACTTATACAAAGCTCGACTCAGACAGGAGTATCTGTTAACCATGTCAGGGGCGGGGGGGTGGGGGCGCCTGGCGGCGGCTGTGGCCCAGACATATAAGAGGAAAGAAAACTAAAACCTGAGGTTTAAGACAAGAATAGGGAGGGATCCTTAAAGCCACCGCTACAAGCAAAACAGATCATCACTAAAACCAAAGCAGGATAAGGAAAAAGGGAGCAAGACAACCTCCCCCCACCCCTCCCTCTTCCCAGGCTTAACACCATCTCCACCTCCCTCCCCTGCCCCCTTAGCGGGACAGGGATGGGGGGCGGGGGAGGGGAAAGAGGGAATGGGGGTTACAGACAGTTAATCACGCGCCGCTTTATTGATATCAACGGTTTAACGGCTGCACCTACAGCAGCAGCCATGACTGTAGCCTTTTCTTGTTCTAACATTCGCTCAGCAGCTTCCAGCAGTTGCCCTGTACTAGATCCTTTTGGCAGCACACTGAGGGCTCTCTTAGTTTTTTGGGTTTGTTTTTTGTTTTTTGTTTTTTTTTTTATTAGCATTATTAAAGGCAAGCATATCTAAGAACTTTGCTTTCATGTCATCATCCAGATCAGGGTGAGCCATAATTGCAGTGTGCAACCGATCAATAAATTTCCCATATGGTTCTGTGGGACCTTGTCTTCTTGATGTAAAGGCAGGTCCAGACTTTTCATCGTGCACCCTAGCAAGCGCTCTATAAGCCAAATCTTGGCCCAGTTGTAACACTTCGGTAGCAAATTGCGCTTGCCAATCAGATCGTGTGTAGTGTCCCGCTCCCATCAGCATTTGAGTTTGCACCCCGAATAATGGATCACCCTGTTGTCGAGGCGTTGCAGCTGCCCTATCACAAGCAGCCTGCCAGTACTGAAAGAACTGCAGCTGCTGCGACCTGGACAATCATTCTAATATCATAAGGAGCTAACAACTGTGATGAAAAAATATGCTGCAACACAGATTGAGCATATGATGATTTTAGCCCATACTGAGTAACTGCACTTTTAGCTTCCTTCAATATTTTCCAGTCTAATGCTTTCCACACACTTTTCCCAGTATTATCAGTCACAACTGGAAATGCCATAGGAAAAGGCTCTCCTTCTATCAAAGCATCTCGAATCACCTCTTTCCACTGCACTATCGGATTCAAAACCCCGGCCCCTCCCGCCGGCGTCCCTTGCAAAGGTGCAAAAAGACTGATCTCACCCGATGCTCCGTTCGGAATGAATAGGTTGGATGCTGACAGGTCTCGATGCGGCACAGGCGAAGGAGTTGACAAGTTTCCCAGTGACACTTCTAGGCGAATCTCTAGGGCTTCCAGTCTTTTTAGTGTCTCTTCCAGCTGTGCGTCCTTGGAGCCAGATGAATGTTCATCCCCCTCCTCCTCACGCCGTGGTGGCAGGGAAGAAGGTGGTAACGGGGGATAAACCAGAGCTGTTGGTGCCGGCGAAAAGGCTCGTGACTCTGAGTCTGCACTGGCGCAGCGTGGCGGGGTGCCTGGCGGTGGTACGTCTGATGGTGGTGAAAAGCCTTTGGCAGTTTTTCCCTCTGGTGCCCGCATATCTATAGTTATAGGGGCTGTGGCTGCAGTTCCTGGAGTCCTTGCTGGGGCTCGAACCCCCCCACCCTCAGCACGAGCCGGGGCGGCGGCAGGGCTCGTTAAACCCAAGAACAGCATGCTGGTAGTGGAGGTGGACCCGTCGGCTGGAGTTAAGGCCGCAAAAGCAGATGCAGCAACTGAACGCTCGGCTTTCATGCTTATCAATGTTTCGTTAATTAGCTTCCACACGGTGGAGATCCCTTACTTATTTCATCCCACAGCTTTTTTCCTATCTTTTCCTGTGTCGGGAGTTCAAAAGGATCATCAACTGTGGGGATTAATTCCCTTTTCTTTGCCCACTGCAGCAAAGCTTCTAGGACGGCCGAGTCATAACTCAGTCCTCTCATAGAGAGCATAATAATTCTAGGGCTACCTCCTTTTCCATTATTGCCGGCAGTTTCACAATTGGTGCTCCCTGATTAAGGCACCCCTTTTACTCCCTGATTAAGTACTCACTATTGGTGCTCCCTGATTAAGGCACCCCTTTTTTGCAGCTTGTCCTGTAGCCCTGGCAGACGGCGAACCCCTGTTTCAACGGTTCAGGCTCCGGATCGTCGCATCTGAAGGACAAATGCGTAGTCGATCTTGCCCCCCGGTCGCTGCTCCCGGTGCTTCTCTGCCTCCGCCACTCCGATAGCAGTGTCTTCTAGTAGTCCCTGTTCGGGCGCCATTTGCGAGCGACGGAGGAACGTACGACAAAAGACTCAATATGAGTAATAAGCGTAGTTCGATTTATTAGTCCCGGGTGCACATATTTATATTGCTAAGATAAAATATGCCTACTAGTCATTGCGTGATTGGCTTAAGCTCTAATAGTTACATTTGCATATCCTTCCTACTTGCAGTTAGCTAATCTGGAAAGTCCCGTTAACCTGAAAGTCCCGTACTTTTCATGTTTTCACTTTCTCAGAGTTGTTTACGATCTTCTTCAAGGTTGCTTCGTTTACTTTCTCACAGGAAGCTTCATTACTTTCTCACAGGCGGCCTCATTATTTTCTCACAGGTGGCTTCAGTACTTTCTTACAGGCGGCTTCATTACTTTCTCACAAGCGGCTTCAGTGATGTCCTTGAGGCCTGCTGCTCACAAACATAACAATTCCATTCGGTCTGGATTGTTCACTAAGTGTCCCTGATACTCCAGGTATCCAACACAGTCCCTCTAGAACAGCTGTCCCAGCGGGCCCTCCACGGGGCACAGCCTCCTTCAGGCCTCCACCTGCTCCGGCGTGGGGTCCTCCACGGGCTGCAGGTGGATCTCTGCCCCTCCGTGGACCTCCATGGGCTGCAGGGGGACAACCTGCTCCACCATGGTCGTCACCACGAGTTGCAGAGGAATCTTGGCCAGGAGCCGCATTACTCCTCCCCCTCCTCCTTCACTGACCTTGGCGTCTGCAGCCGTTCCTCACAACAGGCTGGCAGACGCCTCTCAGGATCCTTTTTACATCTTATTCACTTGAACTGCTCCTCTCCACTTCTTGCAGCCAGGCCGGGCCGAGTTGGGCCCAGTCGGCTGCCCGGCGGGAGGCCAGAGGGTGAGGCCTGCAAGGCCCACAAGGCTCGCGCTTCCCCCTCTCTGCCCCCCGCTCAGCTGCTTCACATCTCTCCCTTTTTTTTTTTTTTCCTGTTTTCCCCTATTTAAATACATTATCGCAGAGGCGTTATCACGGGACATTCTGCTACCAATTGGCTTGGCCTTGGCCAGCAGTGGGTCCGCCCTAGGCCCGGCCAATTCCACTGAACAAAGGGGAGCGACTTCTAGCAGTTTCCTACAGAAGCTGCCACCTTAGGCCCCCCCCCACTAACAAAACCAGAACAGCCACCCTTTCGCAGCGGCATCCAGCTGTTTGGAGAAGTATGCTACCGCCCGTCTGTATGGTCCCAAATCTTGTGCCAATATTCCTAGTGCCATTCCTTGTTTTTCGTGGGAAAATAGAAAAAATGGCTTACTCACATCAGGAAGTCCCAATGCCGATGCCGACATCAGGGCTTTCTTCAGCTGCTGGAAGGCTCGATCTGACTCAGCATCCCACTGGAGATCCTTTTGGTTAGCTGCTATCAGGGAATAGAGTGGCTTAACAGGCAGACCATAATCACATATCCAAAGTTGGCACCACCCGTCATTCCTAAGAATGTCCGTAGTTCCTTTATAGTTTGTGGTCGGGGGCTTTGGTATATGGCCTCTTTCCGGGCTTGTCCTAGGATCCGTTGTACGGCACTGATCTCGTACCCCAGGTACGTGACCTGGGGTTGTAACAACGCCTGTGCCTTTTTCTTAGAAACCCGATATCCCTGTAGTCCCAGGAAATTTAACAGACTCACGGTCCAAATGACACAGGATTCTTTGGTTCTGGTTGCAATAAGAAGGTCGTCTACATATTGTAACACCTTCCCTTCTTCTGATGGTGGTTCCCATGATTCCAAGTCCTTTGCTAGCTGATTCCCAAAAATTGTGGGGCTATTTTTAAAACCCTGCGGCAACACCGTCCATGTGAGCCGGGTCTTTCGACCACTTTTGGGATTTTCCCATTCAAAAGCAAAAATTTTCTGGCTGGCTTCATGGAGAGGGAGGCAAAAGAAAGCATCTTTTAAATCTAGGACCGTAAACCAAGCTAAATCAGGTTTTAGCATGGTTAATAGGGTATAGGGGTTAGCTACCACAGGTCCTCTGTTATTTTGTTGATGGCTCTTAAGTCTTGAACTATCCTATAGGACCCATCAGGTTTCTTAACTGGAAGTACAGGTGTATTGAATTCTGACTCACATTCTTTTAGTAGTCTTAGTTCTATGAACCGCTCTATGACAGGACAAATTCCTTCCCTAGCTTCCCTTTTCAGTGGGCAAAATGTGGGATTTTGGTGTGAAATGGGGGGATTTGGGGCAAAATGTGGGAATTTTGGTGTGAAATGGGGGAATTTGGGCAAAATGTGGGATTTTGGTGAAAAATGGGGGAATTTGGGGCAAAAAAGCGGGATTTGGGGCAAAAATGCAGAAATTTGGGCGAAAAATGTGGGATTTGGGGGGCAAAATGGGGAATTTGGGGGGAAATGTGGGAGTTTTGGGCAAAAATGCGGCATTTGGGGGCGAAACGGGGGAATTTGGGGGGAAATCACGGGATTTTGGGGCAACAATGTGGGATTTTGGTGCGAAATGGGGGAATTTGGGGCAAAATGTGGGATTTTGGGGGCAAAATGGGGGAATTTGGGGGGAAATTGCGGGATTTTGGGGGCAAAATGTGGGATTTTGGTGTGAAATGGGGGAATTTGGGGCAAAAATGCGGGAATTTGGGGCAAAATGGGGGAATTTGGGGAAATCACAGCATTTTGGGAGCAAAATGTGGGATTTTGGTGCGAAATGCAGGAATTTGGGGGAAAAATGGGGGATTTTGGGGGCAAAATGTGGGCTTTTGGTGTGAAATGGGGGAATTTGGGGCAAAAATGTGGGATTTTGGGGGCAAAATGGGGGAATTTGGGGGGAAATTGCGGGATTTTGGGGGGGCAAAATGTGGGATTTTGGTGTGAAATGGGGGAATTTGGGGCAAAATGTGGGAATTATGGTGCGAAATGGGGGAATTTGGGGCAAAAAAGCGGGATTTGGGGCTAAAATGCGGGAATTTGGGGCAAAAATGGGGGATTTTGGGGGCAAAATGTGCGATTTTGGTGTAAAATGTGGGAATTTTGGGCAAAAATGCAGCATTTGGGGGCGAAACGGGGGAATTTGGGGGGAAATCACGGGATTTTGGGGCAACAATGTGGGATTTTGGTGCGAAATGGGGGAATTTGGGGCAAAATGTGGGAATTATGGTGGAAAATGTGGGAATTTTGGGCAAAAATGCGGGATTTGGGGGGCAAAATGGGGGAATTTGGGGAAATCACAGGATTTTGGGAGCAAAATGTGGATTTTGATGCGAAATGTGGGAATTTTGGGCAAAAATGCAGGCATTTGGGGGCAAAACGGGGGAATTTGGGGGGAAATCGCGGGATTTTGGGGCAACAATGTGGGATTTTGGTGCGAAATGGGGGAATTTGGGGCAAAATGTGGGAATTTTGGTGCGAAATGCGGGAATTTGGGGCAAGAATGGGGGATTTGGGGGGCAAAATGGGGGGATTTGGGGGGAAATTGCGGGATTTTGGGGCAAAATGTGGGCTTTTGGTGTGAAATGCGGGAATTTGGGGCAAAAATGCGGGATTTGGGGGGCGAAACGGGGGAATTTGGGGGAAATCACGGGATTTTGGGGGCAAAATGTGGGATTTTGGTGCGAAATGGGGGAATTTGGGGCAAAATGTGGGAATTTGGGGCAAAAATGCGGGAATTTGGGGGGCGAAACGGGGGAATTTGGGGGAAATCACGGGCTTTTGGGGCAAAATGTGGGATTTTTGGTGCGAAATGGGGGAATTTGGGGCAAGAATGGGGGATTTTGGGGGCAAATTATGGGAATTTGGGGTGAAATCCCGGATTTTGGGGGCAAAATGTGGGATTTTGGTGTGAAATGTGGAATTTCGGGCAAAAATGCGGCATTGGGGGCGAAACGGGGGAATTTGGGGGGAAATCACGGGATTTTGGGGCAACAATGTGGGATTTTGGTGCGAAATGGGGGAATTTGGGGCAAAAATGGGGGAATCTGGGGGCAAAATGTGGGAATTTGGGGTGAAATCCCAGGATTCGGGGGCAAAATGTGGGATTTTGGTGTGAAATGGGGGAATTTGGGGCAAAAATGCGGGATTTGGGGCCAAAATGCGGGAATTTGGGGGAAAAATGGGGGATTTTGGTGTAAAATGGGGGAATTTGGGGCAAAAATGTGGGATTTTGGGGGCAAAATGGGGGAATTTGGGGCGAAATTGTGGGATTTTGGGGGCAAAATGTGGGATTTTGGTGTGAAATGGGGGAATTTGGGGCAAAATGTGGAAATTTTGGTGCGAAATGGGGGAATTTGGGCAAAAATGCGGGAATTTGGGGCAAAAATGCAGGATTTGGGGGGCAAAATGGGGGAATTTGGGGAAATCACAATATTTTGGGGGCAAAATGTGGGATTTTGGTGTAAAATGCAGGAATTTGGGGCAAAAATGTGAGATTTTGGGGGCAAAATGCGGGAATTTGGGGGGAAATTGTGGGATTTTGGGGGCAAAATGTGGGCTTTTGGTGTGAAATGTGGGAATTTGGGGCAAAATGTGGGAATTTGGTGTAAAATTTGGGAATTTGGGGCAAAAATGCGGGAATTTGGGGCAAAAATGCAGGATATGGGGGGGCAAAATGGGGGAATTTGGGGGAAAAATGGGGGATTTTGGGGGCAAAATGTGGGATTTTGGTGCGAAATGGGGGAATTTGGGGCAAAATGTGGGAATTTTGGTGCGAAATAGGGGAATTTGGGGCAAAAATGGGGGATTTGGGGCAAAAATGCGGGATTTGGGGGGCAAAATGGGGAATTTGGGGAAATCACAGGATTTTGGGAGCAAAATGTGGGATTTTGGTGCGGAATGCGGGAATTTGGGGGAAAAATGGGGGATTTGTGGGGCAAAATGTGGGAATTTGGGGGGAAATTCCAGGATTTTGGGGCAACAATGCGGGATTTTGGTGTGAAATGCGGGAATTTGGGCAAAAATGCGGGATTTGGGGGGCAAATTGTGGGAATTTTGGGGGAAATCACGGGATTTTGGGGGCAAAATGTGGGATTTTGGTGCGAAATGCGGGAATTTTGGGCAAGAATGGGGGATTTTGGGGGCAAAATGTGGGAATTTGGGGTGAAATCCCGGATTTTGGGGGCAAAATGTGGGATTTTGGTGTGAAATGGGGGAATTTGGGGCAAAAATGCGGGGTTTGGGGGGCAAAATGGGGGAATTTGGGGGGAATCGTTAGATTTTGGGCAAAATGGGGGATTTTGGTGCGAAATGGGGTAATTTGGGGCAAAAATGCCGGATTTGGCGGGCAAAAGGTGGGAATCTTGGGGGAAATCGCGAGATTTTGGGGGCGAACCTGTGGGGGGTGTGGCGGCGACCACTCCCCGTTCCGGTGTCCGGTCCTCCCGGCCAGCAGGGGGCGGTGTTGGAGACGCCGTTGGGGCCTGTTCACGTGGCGCTGGAGGGCGCGCCCCGCCCTGGTCGCCCCGCCCTGCTGATGCTGCCGGACGTGGGCCACACGCGTGAGTCCCGCCCCCTTCCCCCTCTCCCGCCGCGCCCCTCCCCCGCAGACGCCTCGTGCTTCGCCCCGCTCTTCGCCCACCCCGAGATGCGGGAGGTCGCCAGCCACTTCCTGCTCGTCCACCTCGACCCCCCCGGCATGGAGGTGGGCGCCCCGCCCTACCCCCCGGGGTGCGTCTGCACTCCCCTCTTCCGCTCCCCCCAGTTGACCCCAGTGACTCCCAGTTGACTGCGTTGACCCCACTGCCCCCCACAGTTGACCCCACTGCCCCCCCAGTTGACCCCAGTGACCCCCAGGTTGACCCCACTGACCCCCCCTGTTGACCCCACTGCCCCCCCAGTTGACCCCAGTGACTCCCAGTTGACTGCGTTGACCCCTCTGACGACCCGGTTGACCCCACTGCCCCCCCAGTTGACCCCACGGACCCCCCCAGTTGATCCCAGTGACCCCCATTAACCCCCCAGTTGCCCCCATTAACCCCCAGTTGACCCCACTGACCCCCATTAACCCCCAGTTGCCCCCATTAACCCCCAGTTGACCCCCATTGACGCCCATTAACCCCCAGTTGACCCCACTGACCCCCATTAACCCCCAGTTGCCCCATTAACCCCCCGTTGACCCCCATTAACCCCCAGTTGCCCCCATTAACCCCCGTTGACCCCCATTAACACCCAGTTGACCCCCCATTAACCCCCCGTTGACCCCACTGACCCCCATTAACCCCCAGTAGCCCCCATTCACCCCTTGTTGACCCCCATTGACACCCCGTTGACCCCACTGACCCCCATTGACCCCCAGTGACCCCCATTAACCCCCAGTTGCCCCCCACTAACCCCCAGTTGACCCCACTGACCCCCATTAACCCCCCGTTGACCCCCATTAATCCCCAGTTGCCCGCATTAACCCCCAGTTGACCCCACTGACCCCCATTAACCCCCAGTTGCCCCCCACTAACCCCCAGTTGCCCCCATTAACCCCCAGTTGACCCTGTCATCTCTCTGTTGACCCCCCACCCCTCCCCCCCCCCAGTTGACCCCCCGCCCCCCCGTCCCCCCACCTCGACCGCCATCACATCGCAGCGTCACCCTACGCACCCCTCCCCCCCGCCAACCGCCATCGCTTCACCTCATTGGTCCCCTCGCCCGCCCTCCCCCCCACCTCGACCCCCAATTGACCCCTTGCCCCTCCCCCTGTCGCCCCTCCCCCCCCGCCCCCCGCCCCTCCCCCGCAGGTACCAGTACCCCTCCCTGGAGCAACTGGCCGAAATCGTCCCCTGCGTCCTCCGGCACCTCAAGTGAGTGGGCGGGGGGGGCGCCCCACGGCGCTGTGGGGCGGGGAGGGGGCCCCTGACCCGTAGCGGGACGGGACGGGGGGGGCGGGGTCAGCACCGGCCTGACCCCGCCCACCCCCCCAGCATCGCCAGCGTCGTGGGCATCGGGGTGGGCGCCGGCGCCTTCGTCCTGGCTAAATTTGGGGTGAGATGTGGGGGCGGGCGTGGGGCGGGGCGTGGGGCAGGGCGGGGGGGCAGATTTGGGGGGAATGCAGGGCTGCGGGAATCTCGGGGGAGGTTCTGTGGGGCTGGGGGGGGTCGCTATGGGGCTGGGGGGGTCGCTATGGGGCTGGGGGGGCGTGGCTGTGGGGCTGGGGGGGTCGCTATGGGGCGGGGGGGTCGCTATGGGGCAGGGGGGCGTGGCTGTGGGGCTGGGGGGTCGCTATGGGGCTGGGGGGTCGCTATGGGGCAGGGGGGCATGGCCGTGGGGCGCTATGGGCTGGAGGAGGTTAGTGGGGTCTCTGGGCACTTGTGGGTCGCTGGGGGGTTGGGGGCTCGGCTATGGGGCTGGGGGGTCGCTATGGGGCTCGGGGGGTCGCTATGGGGCGGGGGGGGCATGGCCCGTGGGGCACTATGGGGCTGGAGGAGGTTAGTGGGGTCTCTTGGTTGGGTACTTGTGGGTCGCTGGGGGCTCTCGGGGGGCGTGGCTGTGGGGCTGGGGGGTCGCTATGGGGCAGGGGGGGGTCGCTATGGGGCAGGGGGGCATGGCCATGGGGCGCTATGGGGCTGGAGGAAGTTAGTGCGGTCTCTTGGTTGGGCACTTGTGGGTCGCTAGGGGGTTGTGGGCTGTCGGGGGCATCGCTATGGGGCAGGGGGTTCGCTATGGGGCTGGGGGGTCGCTATGGGCGGGGGGGCGTGGCCGTGGGGCGCTATGGGGCTGGAGAAGGTTAGTGGGGTCTCTGGGCACTTGTGGGTCGCTGGGGGGTTGGGGGCTCGGCTGTA